>NC_142933.1:120116562-120174062 GCF_046866305.1 Octopus bimaculoides | reverse complement strand
CTTAGCGGCATTTCGGCTGCCGTTACGTTCTGAGTTCAAATTCCGCCGAGGTCGACTTTACCTTTTATCCTTTCGGGGTCGATTAAATAAGTACCAGTTAGGCACTGGGGTGGGGGACGATGTAATCGACTTACTCGCTTTGTCTGTCCTTGTTTGTCCCCTTTATGTTTAGCCTCTTATGGGCAATAAAGAAATTAGAAGCTTGCTTGCCAACTACATAGTTCCGGGTTCAGTCCCAATGTGTTGCACTTTGGGAGAGTCTTCTGCTATATTCTCCGGCCTACCAAAACTTTTCAAGTGGATTTGGTAGACGGAAACTAAAAGAAGCTCATCGTATATATATATATATATATATATATATATATATATATATATATATATATATATATATATATATATATTTATTTATTTATTTAAAATACAGAGATGCCTGTAATAGGACATCTAACCCGCTAGAAATAGCAGCAAGACTACATACCACAAAAAGTAGGGATAATTTCGAAAGGGAATGAAAAATAAAAACATTTATCGATCTATATTCTGTACCATGGTTTCAAGTCAATTTTAGTAAGATAAAAATTATATATCTCACAAAAGATCGGACTATCATCAACAGATGATAGTCCGACCTTTTGTGAGATATATAATTTTTATCTTACTAAAATTGACTTGAAACCATGGTACAGAATATAGATCGATAAATGTTTTTATTTTTCATTCCCTTTCGAAATTATCCCTACTTTTTGTGGTATGTAGTCTTGCTACTATTTCTAGCGGGTTAGATGTCCTATTACAGGCATCTCTGTATTTTAAATGAATAATATATAGTCTATTGACTGTTTTTTTACCCTCGCTAGACCACTGGTGGTAAAATAAAATTTCTAAAATTTTCTTTGCTACCCTGTATTTTATTAATATATATATATATATATATATATATATATATATATATATATATATATATATATATATATATATATATATAAAGAAAGAAAGAAAAGGATAAAGAGATCAATGGCAAAGTTAGAATTTTATTTTATGTATAAAGTCTTACAGCTGTTTCAGGGAAAATCCAATGTATCCCTTCATCGGAGACGGTAATAGTAGAGGAATGGATTATTACATCTATAAGAGGAGATTTGTAGTAAGAAGTGAGAGTGATGCGCAGAAAAAGAACAAAGAAGAAACAGTACTTGGAGTATATTTCCATTCCAGCAGTAAACATCCATGTAAAGAATCCTTGTGAGTATTTTCCGGAGATAATTGTAGTAGCAAAGGTGGATGTATATCATATCGTATCCAGAGAACTCTGTGCGTTGTTTACTCAAAGGATAGCCCGAATCGAGTGTGAGATGTGTGTAGGATGAAGAGGTCAAGCCTTAAGACAGGAAGGAAGGGGGGAAGAAGTAATTCAAGTGAGAAATATGGTAGATAGTAGTAAGCAGTTTTAAGGTCAGTTATACTGACGAGAAGGAAGGAAGAAAAAGGAGGGGGAACAAAAGGAAGAAGAAGGGGTGGAAGCATAAGTTTAGTAAATAAATGGAAATGTAGAGAAAAGGAATGTAGGGATGTATCTTTAGGGTTTGGTTGACTTCAATACCCTTCATAACCTTTATGTGTGTGTGTGTGTGTGTGTGTGTGTGTGTGTGTGTGTGTGTGTGTGAGTGTGAGTGTGTGTATAATTGTATGTATACAGCTATGTATGTGTGTGCGGCTTTGTGTCTCTATTTGTCTCCCCATCACCGCTTAACAACCGGCGCTGTGTTTATGTCTCTGTAAATTAGCATTTCAACTAAAGAGACCGATAGAATAAGTACTAGGATTTTAAAAAGTCCTGGGGCCAATTTGCTCGTCTAAAAACCTCCAAGGTGGTGCTCCAGAATGGACGCAGTTAAATGACTGAAACAAGTAAAAAAATAAAATAAAAGAATGTGGTTTGGTATTCTTCAGAAATAGGTACAACATCAAAATATCCTGACGTATTTATTTAATTTCCATTATGTTTTGAATGGAGATCATATCGAAGTCGACTTCGTGGTTCAATCTTTTAGAATTCGGTGACATATACCTTAGTCAACTACTGATAACAATTTTAATTGGACATTCTATCCCCTAAAATTCCAACCTTTGTGCTAGTATTAGATATAGTGTTGTGCAAATGAAAATACTGATATTATTGATGCGAATAACCATTTTAAAAGTGTTAATGTTTAGCCACTTGGTATTCTATTTCTGGAACTCGATGCATATAGAAATACATATATCTAGGTTTAAGAGTGTGTTATCTCATATGGGGACAAAGAAACAATGCATTCGAAAATTTCGACGCGTATTGTTGCGTTCTGTGTGGCTCTGTGGTAAGAAGTTTGCATCCCAATCACATTGCTTTGGGTTCAGTCCCACTGCGTGGAACCTAGGGGAAGTGTTTTATACTATAGCCACGGGCTGATCAAAGCCTTGTCAATGGATTTGGTAGACGGAAACTAAAAGAATCTCATCGTGTGCTCACAAACACACGCACATACATACATACATACATACATACATAGTACGTATGTATGTAAGTATGTATAAAATAGTAAATACGAATGGCGTTTATAATTTACAGCTGTTTCGGTAGAATCTTATTTAATGTAAAAAATTACATCATGAAATATAATCTGCGATCATCAGGTAAAATTTTAAACAAGATTTTAAGCAGTCGACCTGGACATAGCCAACATTTCTTGGGCTAGTGTGTGTGTGTGTTTGTGTGTGTGTGTGTTTGTGTGTTTGTGTGTGTGTGTTTGTGTGTGTGTGTTTGTGTGTTTGTGTGTGTGTGTTTGTGTGTGTGTGTTTGTGTGTTTGTGTGTGTTTGTGTGTGTGTGTTTGTGTGTGTGTGTGTGTGTGTGTGTGTTTGTGTGTGTGTGTGTGTGTGTGTTTGTGTGTGTGTTTGTGTGTGTGTGTGTGTGGGGGGATCCTTGTCTTTGTGTTCGCGTTTGTTCCATAAAAGATAGCGCAATTATTATATTCTGCAATAGTTGATATTTACCCATAATGTCATTAACAGACATCAGCCTGAAACTTTGTGATATGTTCATATATGGTGCAATGTAACCTTAAACAGACGAGCAAATATCAAAGTTTTCAGTTGTGATAGATGAACAAATGTAGTTAACAGTTTATAGAAATAGTAGCAATCTAGAAAGTTTCTTTCTAGAGGAATAGATATTTGTTATCTACATTTCATAATTTGCCAGTACTCCGTGAAAGAAAGAATATGTGAAATTTAAGATATTTGGTGATGTATAATGGTAGAAGCAGGAATGAAATGTGCAAGATCTGATAAAAGTGGAGGACTATAAACTAAGATTTACTGGATGTGCTATGTTTATTTACGTGAAACTGAGCCTAAAAGAGCAACTTAAATTAAAGGTATAGTCTGACCTGTGTAGGAGAGATAACAACAGTGTTATTGAAAATGTGATGTGAATAGCGGTGAACAGTGGCGGACTGGGTCTAAAAATATTGGTTACCAGGAGACTAAGGCGGCCACCCGCAACTACAATGCTATGATTTGATTTTTTTTTTTTTTTCTTAAAGGTACAAACACAGCCAGGCTGAAATAATTAATGCATTCTTCCAGGAGTGAATAAAACATTCTCAAACTTGAGGGGATAGGCCCCTTAAGATACTAACATGGGCCCCCATATATGGATTCTAATGGCGCAGGGGCCCACTTGCCATCGGGTAAGCTGGCAACCTCGTTAGTCCGCCACTGGCGATGAAAGTTGACCGAAAGTGTTATGTGCTGACATTACAAGTTAGTGCTGCGTCACATGAACCAGATTATGATGAATGAAGTGATGTGGTAATATGATATACAGCAAATCGATCCATTCATCCAACACATGCCAGTATAGAAAAACAAACCAGCATGAAAAGAAATAAAGACAAGCATTAAAAAGACAGCGACGAAAAACGATAAGGAAAAATAAGATGATTAAAACGAAAACAGAGATTAAAATGATTATAATTATCTAACTTTCTGAGGCTCTGTATAAAAATGCCAGAATATTCCTAGCACAGTGCAATGAAACATGTTAAGTAAATTATTCACACTCCTTTATCTGTTGCCGCTTTGTAGAAAGGTTACTAGGGTGAGAACTATTATTTATTAACACAGTGCATAGCACTGATTTAATGGAGATAATAAAAATAATGAATAGATTACATAAAATGCAAATAAGGCTAGATACGATAGGTAGGCACGCAATAGGTAGTCCTCAACAGAAATAGGTTCATAAATATTTTAATAAATGGACATTTGATACTGAAGGTTAAATATCTCGTTATTTGTTTTCACTCTGCTCTCTGCAATTAGCAACGTAACAGTAAATAATGATTGTAGAAGGAAAAATCTAAGATGTAATCAACCAACCCTGCTGGATCATTCGATTTTTATTCATAAAACAAACGAGTGACATGATAGCTTAAGATCATAGTAAAAAAAAAAATCATTGTATTTGTTTTTATCATCGCCCAAGTTACGTATATTGAGCTGAGATATATATTCATGATATATAAGAGCTATATCAATAGTGCAGGAGATATACAGGCAATGGCTGTGTGGTTAAGATGTTGGCATTGCTCATATGCCTTTTAGAGTCTGGTCCGCTTGAGTAATAATCGAATGAATACGATCGTGAATACAAACGGCGAAAATGGGCTTCTTCCGAAGTGTCTTTGGAGATACTTTATTGTGTGCATAGCCAGAAAATCAAAGAGGTTTTCTAGGTGGGGCCTCTCCTTCACTGAATTTGGAGATCACAGCACCGATACTACGGAAATGTGGAAAGAATACACCAGGAAAGAATCGATAGACAGATTTTACGGGCAAAAGCAACTGACAGGTAACCCAGAGGCAGACCACGAGCAAGTTGTTTGGATATCATCAATGAGCTGCTCGGTCAGTCTCTTTTCGGGTTCCAGCTGGATCATTTAGAGACGGTTGATTGTGACGGGAGCCAATGGAAGACGGAATAAAGGTCTCTTCCCCCATAACACTTCCAGGAATTAAGCGGGTGACAAAGACGAGTGGACATTTACTTAGACAAATAATCCCCACCCATAGGTACAGGTACCTGTATATATTGGTTTCAAATGTTGGTACAAGGCCAGCAATTTCGGTGGTAGAGGAAACACGATAACATCGATCGCAGTGTTTAACTGGTACTTATTTTATTGACTCTGAAAGGATGAAAGACAAAGCCGACCTCGGCGGCGTTTGAACTCAGAAGGTAAAGACGAAAGAAATGCCTGGCATGCTAACCATCCTGCCAGCATGCTAACCACCTTGCCAGCTCTTTGCCTCTAGGTCTGTATATATCGATTTCAAATTTTTGCACAATGCCAGTAATATCGGGGTAGGGACTAAGTCCATTACATAGATTAGAGGCTAGGGAATGTGTGCGCCGGGGGACGCACCCGAACACTTGAAGACTAGAGTGAAGTCAGAGTCATCTTCACCTTGTCTTTGGTGTTTGTGGGAATATTTTGATCAGACCCTCCACACAATTAATTCTTCATAACTTTAAGGAAAAATGGATATCTTTTAAAGAAATATATTTTATTCGTATTTTAATTTGGACTCAAGAAGTGCAGAGTAATCCCAGAGGATGGTGTAATTTTCACCTTCGACGATTGGCTCCGGAGGATGTTCATACCAGAAGGCAGGAACGCCGATTTTGCAGTGTTTACATATTTTCCAATGTCATACCCTATTGAGGTGATATTTGTATTCGTTTGGTGTCAGCACAGGACATGCCGAAACGAGATGGTCTATTGTTTCCTCAAATGTGTAGCAGAATCTGCATTTAGGGTCAGAACCGTTTTTGAAGAACGCTAGCCATTATTATTATTATTATTATTATTATTATTATTATTATTATTATTATTATTATTATTATTACTATTATTATTATTATTATTATTATTATTATTATTATTATTATTATTATTATTACTATTATTATTATTATTATTATTATTATTATTATTATTATTATTATTATTATTTTATGTTTGACTTTTGTTTTGCATTTGTACAAGTTGGATCCAAGTCTCACCCAGAGACCTCAAGAGACAACAAGTTAGAAGTTCATGTAGGTGTTATGCCTAGGGTACCATATATTTGGATTTGTACAGTTTTGTTCAAGTGAATGTTTAAGAAACCATAAGAAAATTATGTTTGCTTTAAAATTTGAGATCACATAGACAGTATTTTACGTAGGATATGGGCAGTTCCCATGAGCACTATCTTTTGGACTTCAGCCATTTTGGGGTTTCCTGGTATCTGAGCTAGGTAGTAATCAGCCCGTTTCGCTGTCATTCCCAGGGCACCTATGACAATAGGTATTGTTTTCGTCTTCAGATTCCACATTTTGCTAATTTCTATTTCAAGATCTTTATATTTGCTCAGTTTTTGGTAGGTCTTGACAGATACGTTTATATCAATTGGGACAGTCATATCAATGAGGAGGCATGATTTTTGTCTGAAGTCTTTCAGTATGATGTCTGGCCTATTTGCGTCTATCTTTCTGTCAGTTTGAATGGTGAAGTTCCAGAGGAGTGCAATGTGATCATTTTCAAGTACTGGGGGTGGTTTGTGTTCCCACCAGTTTTTATCATGGGGCAAGTCCAGGTTTTTGCATATTACCCAGTGAATATATTGTGCAGCTCTATCATGCCTGTTGAGATACTCTGTAGGCGCAAGCAGACTGCACATGGAGACAACATGATCGATGGTCTCATTTTGTTGTTGGCATATACGACATAATGGGGAGCTCCCGTTCTTTAATATGTTGGCCTGGTAGTTCTTTGTAGGTAGGCATTGATCTTGGGCTGCTATGATAAACCCCTCTGTTTCTGATTTCAATCCAGAGGCCATTAACCATTGGTGGGTAAGGGCTTTGTCAATATCTGCATTATTCGCTCTCTTTGGGTATTTGCCATTGAGAGGTTTTCCATGCCATTTTTCAGTCATAATAGCTAAGGCAGCAATTTTAGCACGGGTTTTCAAGCGCTTAGCTTTTTCTGTAGGTGTTTCTAGTTCGTCTAATTCTTGAATTTGTTGCAATTGGAATTCACTTAGATATTCCTTTGCCTGTTTTGTTACTGAGTAAGATGCTTTCTTGCTTTCATATTTTAAGACAAGTTTTAGCATCCAGTCCTCAGAGTTTTTCATATAGGTGTCTAGGCCAATTGTGGCTACCTTCATTGATAATGCCAGCTGTAGTAGTCCTCGACCTCCCTCTTTTCTTGGCAGATAAAGACGTTCTATATCTGCCTTAGGGTGGTGCATTCTATGCATTGTCAACAGTTTTCGTATTTTTCTGTCAACATTACATATTTCAGTAATTGACCAGTTAACGATGTTGAAACTGTAAGTCACGACTGGTATGGCTAGAGCATTGATCGCTTCGATCCTGTTTCTCGCGTTCAGCTCTGTCTTCAGTATTGCTCTCACCCTGCGATAACATTCTCTTCTGATCCTTTCCCTCATCACTGAGTGCTTGATATTGTCCCCTTCAATTACCCCTAGGTATTTGTAGCTCTCCGCTGGTTCTAACTCTTTTATGACATTTTGCTGGTCAAGGTTCACATTAGATGTATTTGTCATTTTTTATTATTATTATTATTATTATTATTATTATTATTATTACTATTATTCTTATTATTATTATTATTATTATTATTATTATTATTATTATTATTATTATTATTATTATTACTATTATTCTTATTATTATTATTATTATTATTATTATTATTATTATTATTATTATTATTATTATTATTATTATTATTATTATTATTACTATTATTATTATTATTATTATTATTACTATTATTATTATTATTATTATTATTTTATGTTTGACTTTTGCTTTGCATTTGTACAAGTTGGATCCAAGTCTCACCCAGAGACCTCAAGAGACAACAAGTTAGAAGTTCATGTAGGTGTTATGCCTAGGGTACCATATATTTGGATTTGTACAGTTTTGTTCTAGTGAATGTTTAAGAAACCATAAGAAAATTATGTGTTTGCTTTAAAATTTGAGATCACATAGACAGTATTTTACGTAGGATATGGGCAGTTCCCATGAGCACTATCTTTTGAACTTCAGCCATTTTGGGGTTTCCTGGCATCTGAGCTAGGTAGTAATCAGCCCGTTTCGCTGTCATTCCCAGGGCACCTATGCCAATAGGTTTTGTTTTCGTCTTCAGATTCCACATTTTGCTAATTTCTATTTCAAGATCTTTATATTTGCTCAGTTTTTGGTAGGTCTTGACAGATACGTTTATATCGATTGGGACAGTCATATTATTATTATTATTATTATTATTATTATTATTATTATTACTATTATAATTATTATTATTATTATTATTATTATTATTATTACTATTATTATTATTATTATTATTATTATTATTATTATTACTATTATTATTATTATTATTATTATTCAGTAGTTTTATTTTTATAACGTGCTTTCACTTCACTACCGAGCGCAGCTCTGTGCGCCTTGGGTATGTGCTGTGGTTTGCTGTGGTGCTCTTATGTTTACTGTATTGAAAGTGTTTTGCGTAGAATGTGTGCAGTACCCAGTAGTGCAATTTTCTGTATGTTATATATATTTGTAAGTCCTGGTGTTTTTGTTATGTATTTGTCTGAATATTTTTTTATTATACCTAAGGCACCTACTATGATAGCAATTGGTTCTGTTTTTAGATTCCACATTCGAGTTATCTCTATTTCCAGGTCTTTGCATTTTGAAAGTTTTTCCATTTCTTTTAGAGAAACGTTGTCATCTGCTGGTATTGAAACATCAATTAGAAGGCATTTTTTTCCTTCATGATCTTTGACAACTATATCTGGTCTATTTGCCTTAATTTCTCTATCTGTGTGTATTGGCATATCCCAGAGTATGGTTGCTTTCTCGTTTTCTGTGACCTTTTCTGGCGTGTGTTTATACCATCTTTTTTCTGTTGCTATTCCATAATGTTGGCATAGCTTCCAGTGTATATAGGTCCCAGCTCTGTCGTGTCTGTGAATGTATTCCTTCTTAGCCAGGACTGGGCAGCCAGAGATAATATGATTTATTGTTTCTTGTCGATCTCCACATATTCTACAGTTACTTGTTATATTTCTTTTCATTATGTGTTTTTGGTAATTTCTGGTGGGGAGGCTTTGGTCTTGTGCAGCAATTAAAAATCCTTCAGTCTCTGCTTTGAGTCCTGAGCTTCTCAGCCATCGCTGGGATTTTTCTCTGTCTATTTCTTTCGCATTTAGTTTAGCCCAGTATTTACCATGTAGGGGCTTTTCTTGCCATCGTTTTATCATGGTCCGTTGCTGTTCTAGTTTTAGTTTGGATTTCATTTGTTTTATAGCTTTTGTTGTTTCTTCTTCTTCTTCTTCGTATTTGTTAGGTAGATTGATTTCTTGTTTGCATTTGTCAGCTTCCTTAAATACTGAAAACAGTTTTTTGTTTTGCTCGTGTTTTGTGGCTATTTGTATTAGTTTCCCTTGCTTCTGGAGTAGGTATTTTTGCAGTCCTATGGTGGTTATTTTATAATAGTTTTCTAGCTGTATAAGACCCCTGCCACCTTCTGTGCGTTGTATATATAGCCTTTCTATGTCAGATTTTGGGTGGTGCATCCTATATCCTGTCATTATTTTTCTTGTTTTCCTGTCTATTTTACATAGTTCGTTTAGTGTCCAGTTAAGGATGTTGTAGCTGTAGCTTATAACTGGGACAGCTAAAGTGTTGATACCCATTATCTTGTTTTTAGCATTGAGCTCTGTTTTTAGTATTGATCTAACTCGTCTATAGTACTCTTTCTTTATTTTTTCTTTCATTTGTGTATGTTGTATCCTATCTAGTTCATTGACTCCTAAATACTTATATGGTTGGCTTTCGTCTAGTTCTCTTATTTCATTGGCTTTATCTAGTGTTATATTGCTACTTTTAACTAATTTTCCTCTTTTCAGGGAGGGTTGCTTTGGCACATTTTTCTAATCCGAATTTCATTTCTATTTCCTTGGTAAAGCCGTGTACTGTCTGTAGTAGTGTTTCTAGCTCTTTGTCGTTTTTTGCATATAATTTTAGGTCATCCATATATAGAAGGTGGCTGACTGTTTTTCCATAGCATTTGTAACCGCATCCAGTTCTATTTAGCAATTCTGTTAAAGGTGTGAGTGCCAGGCAGAACAGGAGTGGAGAGAGCGTGTCTCCCTGGAATATTCCTCTTCTAATGGGGATGGCTTTCGTTTTCACAAGTCCCTCTTTTGTTTGGAGCTGTAGCACTGTCTGCCATTTGTTCATTGAGTGCTCTATGTATTTTATGATAATTGGTGCCACCTTGTTTATGGCTAGTGTTTCCAGAATCCACGTGTGGGGAACACTGTCTAAAGCCTTTTGGTAGTCCACCCAGGCCATACTGAGGCCTTTCTTCTTTCTGCGGCTGTCTTCAGTTATGGCTTTATTGATCAATAATTGATCTTTACAGCCGTATGAGCCCTTGCAGCATCCCTTCTGCTCTTCTGGAAACAGGTTGTTATTTTCCAGGTGTTTACTCACTCTCTGCGATATTATTGCAGTAAAGGCTTTGTAGATCGTAGGGAGACAGGTTATAGGTCTATAGTTTTGTGGTTTCTCCGTTTCCGTGGATTTGGGGATTAAGATGGTTTTCCCTTTTGTGAGCCATTCAGGCATTGTTTCTGGATCTGCTATTATGTTGTTAAAGTTTTCTGCCAGCTTTTTATGCATTGCTGGCAGGTGTTTTAACCAGAAATTGGGGATCTTGTCGTGTCCAGGTGCTTTCCAGTTGCTTAGTCTTTGCAGTGTCTGGGTGACCTCTTCAGTTGTTATAGGGGCCCAGAGTTGCTCAGGTGCTAAGTTCGTTGTTTTAATGGTCCTTTTTTGGGGTTGTTGTTTCACCGACCATATTTGTTTCCAGAATTTCTCTAGTTCTTCTGCTGTTGGTGCTGAAGTAATGTCTATTTTATTTTTACCCAGTTCTTGGTAGAGTTTTTTGGGGTTGGATTTGAACTGTTTGTTTTGTTCAAAGAAACGTTGGCGTTTCTCATACCGGCGGATCCTCTGTGCTTTGGCAAGGATGTCTTGCTTTAGTTTTTCTTTTGCCTCAGGTAAGTCTTTTTCTGTAATGCTGTATTTGTACAGTATTTTTGTTTTCTTCTTGTTACTTAGTAGTGTTGATTGTTTACTAATTTCGTTGAGAATCGATAAATCTTTTCTCTTTTTTTAAATTTTGTTCTGGATGTTATTTATCCACAAGGTCTGTTTGGGTGGTAGAACTCCTGTTCGGATGGGTTTGAGTGAGTATCCTGCTTCTTTTGTGGCTGCAGTGGCTGCCGCATATATCATGTCATTTAGCTCAGTGATATTGCCTGTTGTTTCTGTGGTTGTTAGTTCCGTGACGGCCAGGTTTATGCTATTTATTATTGATGTTGTTTTATTGTCTATTTTGATTTTTGGGAGATATAATCTGTGGTCCATTCTAAGATCTGTGGTTTTCAGTTCTTCGGTTATTTTCATTTTCATAGTATCGTAATTATTAGGTTTCCCTTCGTTATTTCCAGGCTTTATATTTGTTTTGCCTTCCTTTTCATTCATATGTTTGTCTGTGGTGTTCTGGATTGGTGCTTTTTGTACACTATTAAACATCTCTACGGTCTGGGTTTGTTGTTTTTTGTTTACTTCGTTTTTGCCGGGCATGTTACGTTTGTCCTCGTGTTTTGCTATCTCAGTGTTTATATTATTATTTGGCATTGCTGTGTGACTACTATCTAGATTTTCCTGATGTATTTTTTCTTTCAATTGTTCTATTTCTATTTCTGATATTTTTTTTGCTTTTAGAATATTATTATTATTATTATTATTATTATTATTATTATTATTATTATTATTATTATTATTACTATTATTATTATTATTATTATTATTATTATTATTATTAAGGGGGCGAGCTAGCAGAATCGTTAGCACGCCGGGTGAAATGCTTGGCAGTATTTAGTCCGTCCTTACTTTCTGAGTTCAATGTAATCGACTATCCCCCTTTCCCCAAATTTTAGGCCTTGTGCCTGTAGTGGAAAGGATTATTATTGTTATTTTTGTTATTTATCTATCAGTTAATAAAAATGTACTCGAGTTTAAATATACCATTTTTAAATGTCCTAGATGATTAAGATGTACAACATATACCAGCTGATATGAAATGAAGCCAATAGATGCGATAACAATTTTGGCGGTCGATATCTTAGTATATCTACAGTGTTATGACTAAAACAAATAAAAATAATATAATCATAAAATATATGTAAATCATGACTTCCTAAAAAAGGCGATGTCTGTTGAAAATATCCAGGGGTGCCATCTGCATGACAAACTAATAATAAAGTGGGTGCTAACATTCTTCCAGAATTACAACTACTATTCGTTAAATAAAATATTCAGAACACAGCGTGTAATGATACCAACAGAATATACGAATAAAGTATACAATTTATTAATAAACGGATTAAACTTTATTGACATCTGCAATCAATTCCACACGATTTAGAAAAATTATATTGAGAAACATAAAAATCAGACATTACAATAATTTCGAAGACTTAAGAGAAACCTATTTGATATTTGAAGAAGAAACAAAATGTTCAAAGTGAAAATAAAGTACATTTGTCCAAAATAAGAACACACAAACACTCGAAAGTACATATTAATAGGAAAATAATAAAGCACTATAAGAAATCGTTGGTAATTCAGATAATCAGAAATGACGTATATAGAGTGCATATATTATTCAACAGTTACCACAGAATGCGAATAACGAAGTTAAGACAAAAAATATTTGATAACTATATATAGCCAGCCACTTTTGAATATATAAACAGAGAAACAGATTAACTGAAGAAAAAAGAAAAAAAAGAACCAACAGTGTAGCCAAATAAAAATTTCAGGAGGTAAAAATTTATACAAAAAACCCCACCAAAAAAAAAACGTAAATTATATATCTTATCGAAAGCCTCAAGAAACAGACAATTCAAAAAATACATAAATAATTTATACAATTTATGCAAAAATGGAAAGATTAACGACAGACAATTGAATCGGAAAATAAAGAAATAGAAGAGACATTTATTCCATTAGAAATGAAGCGAAGTATTCTGGGTTGAAAAAAAAAATCCTACGGTGGAAAGGTCAATGGATGAAAGACAAGAAACATTTATTTCTTTATTTCCCACAGGAGGCTAAACATAGAGGGGACCAACAAGGACAGACAGGGGAATAAATCGATTATCGCTGGTACTTATTTAATCGACCCCGAAAGGATGAAAGGCAAAGTTGACCTCGGCGGAATTTGAACTCAGAACGTAAAGACAGACGAAATACCGCTAAGCATTTCGCCCGGCGTGCTAACGATTCTGCTAGCTCGCCGCCTTAAGCAAAGAAATATTGACAGAATAGATACACTAAAACTACACTAGAGATTTGAAAATCTATCGTCTCGGAGAGAGTTCTTCTTCAAGAAGATCATGACAAGAAGGAAATAAAGACAGTTGAGTTTTACATCGTCTGTATTTGAGAAACTGTCTGCAACTCATAAGCAACACAAGACAACGTGAGCTTTATACATGGACAGGAAATGGAAAGAGAGAGAAATGTTTTGAGAAAGGTAGAAGAAAAAAGAAATGAAATGAGAAGAAGCGGATGATGGTAAGGGAGGGACAAATTCAGGCGAGAGGAGTGTTGAAAGATAAGAACTAATGTTGAAAGATAAGAACTAAGAGCAATGGAAGGAAAAACGCTCATTTAATCCCGTCTGTGACATGGTTCCAAATTCGAATGTACAGATCTACGGTGTGCGGAAATTCTGCGCTCTGATAAGTAATGGAATGGCTTATTGTGACAAGTTAGCTTCGTATATGCATTAGTGTGCTTGGAATATATTCCCGAAAACGATCGGCAAGGCGACGATCTGTTCCCCAATATAAAGAGTATCGGAAAGTTTGCATATGATACAATATAATAGGTTGGACGATGTGCATCACGAATGCGAGGAAGGGTAGTTGGGAGAGAAATCGGAGCGGTTGTAGGTTAGAAGTCAGAGTTCAGATGTTGAAGATAAAGGGGTGTTCCATTGGGAGGATGTACAGGTAGAAAATGAGAGGGGTAGTGGAATCTAGTCTATAGGTACATATTGGGAGTGTAAGCGAGCAGTGGCGCAGAGTTGGTAGTGCCGCCGAAGAAACTGAGAAAAAAGCAATAGCAGGTTTAATGTGTTTGGGGTGAGGTAAGACAAGTGAAGATGGAAGTGGGAGCCAGTAAGCTTGGAATGGACAGGGGTAGATCTTGTTTATAGTGATGGAGATATGGAGAAAACTAACGAAGGTGTTGGAATGTTTAGCTTATTTTACCGAATTACTTTCTTCCTAATTTCATCGGCTCACTTGTTTTACTGTTAGAATGTTCGCTCGCGACTACAGAGGCACATAAAACAATCAATGAAAGTATGCATGTCACCAGCTACACTCGCTCTGCATGTTGTATTATTCCTTTGATTTGAATCCTATGGCTTAGTTTACCAAACATGCACCTTAAAATTTAATATAACCTAATTTGACATAAATTCAAATAATTTCTTTATAGTTTCTCATACATTTCAGTCTAC
The DNA here is from genome assembly GCF_046866305.1 of Octopus bimaculoides. Taxonomy (NCBI): domain Eukaryota; kingdom Metazoa; phylum Mollusca; class Cephalopoda; order Octopoda; family Octopodidae; genus Octopus; species Octopus bimaculoides. The sequence goes on along the minus strand of NC_142933.1, from coordinate 120,159,326 downwards.
TAACACACTTTAGAACTCTCCATTATTTTCATGGTAATAATTCAATATTAACAAGCAGTACCCATGAAAATTCCACGATCCACCTAGTACTGCAGTGTCAGCTATAAACATCTCCCCACACGGTAATAATATCCTGTCATTTGCTTCATAATGCTTTCATTAATTTCTAGGAAATGTCCATTCTCTTCGGTCATATTTTTTCTCATCTCATTCTGGCTTGAGTAAAATATACCTGCCTATCATCATCGCTCATATTTTGCCTTCTTTCTTGATTGTCATCGTTTCCCTATTAGTTTCAGCTTTGACATTCGTCATACGATATCGTCTAGCTTTATTTCTTGCATAAACTTCATTCATTTCCTACTGAGTTAATGATTCTCATTGTTCCTGGTTCTTTTTATTTTTCACTCTTAATTTTTATTTCTTCGCTTTGCCCTTTCCCCAATCTTTCCTCGTATTTTTCCCGCTTCTCTTAATTAAAATCTCGCAGTTGTACTCTGTGATCATTGTCCACTGCTGCGCATCATACTCCGTTTTGGAAATAAAACAATTTAAGAAGCACTTGATATCATATAATTATTAACACTCACATCCAGGATAATGTTATACATCTTTTGAAAAGAAATTTAGAAATACGGTTATTGAAATATAGCTAATTGGAAAAATTCTTACATACACTTTAGGACAACGTTCATGAATACAGTTATCAATATATAGATAATAGAATAAATAGGTAGGTGCTCTAAGTCGCATGTATTAAATAAATCGTTAGGTCGATGGCAACAGAGTGGGGGAAAATTAAATGAACTTTTCTGGCAAACACACTCACATTCATGAACGCTAACGACGTGCTTACATATACACATACTCCCCATTTTCTTTCACACATCAATACATACACAACTAATCGTGGTTTGTGTGTGCGTGTGTGTGTGTGTATTTGTGTATGTACGAATAGTCTTCGTATGTTTGTGTGTGTGTGTGTGTGTGTGTGTGTAATGAGTGCATATTTCAGTAGCATTAGTTTGAATACTCCCCTTCTCTCTTTCTCTCGTGCACACGAACACTTGCACTTTTACCATCCCCTTTCCACAGCATGAGGGATTTTTACACCACAGGAGTCATCGCTAATGTTTTAATATAACAGGCTCCCTCTCTCCTCTCTCTCCTCCACCCCTCTCTATATTTCACGCACACTTCTCTTATCTCTTTTCCACAGCGTGGCAGAATTTTACACAGCTCGAATCTATCGTTAACACTTTAATATAATAGATTATCGGTGTATTTAATTCATCGCTGCAACACATCAAATTTTAGTATTCATTGCCTATATGATCACCTTTGTTTAATTTAAGTAATATTTCCTAAATATCTAATCAATCGGTATGAAATAATTTTCTTTCTGAATCTAGTTACGCCCCTTAAATTCTAAGAATCAACACGATTTATTTACCAACACAAAACTTCTTAGATTATGTTTATTTATTCATTCATTCATTTATTTTATTTTATTTCGCCTTTTTTACTTACCTGTATCGTTCGTATATATCACTTTCTTTTCTTTCATAAAGCATATATGGATTCAACAACAAAGATATTTGCTTAATTTCGTTAAGGCAATCATTAAAAAAAAAACAAAAAAAACTATCAATTATTATCATTTATAAAGCTTTCCTTATTAACTTTTATTAAATAAAGCAAAAGTTATCGAAAGAAGAATTTTGACGAGTACGACGTAAATATTTTTTATAAATACTCTTTTCGAGTTTTATGGGTTCATATCTAACAATGGCATTAAGATTTCCCTGGCCAGATGGTAATAGGATTTCTTTGGTTTTCAGTCTGAAAATATTAAAAACTTAATATTCGGGAAGAAATTTTTCGAGAGGGACAGGGAATGAATAAGTAGCAAGTATACGAAGTACGTTCAAAAAGTATCCGACTTTATTTTTTCCGGCCACAACTGTGTTGGTAAATTCCTTTGCGTGGGAAGTGACGCCACTCTTCCTGCTCATGTTAAAAAAGTTTCGTGCCGCTAGGCCGTGTAATTTCCAGTTGTTACACTTAGTGTACAGAATGTGCGCTCTTCGGATTTTCGTTTACGCGCAAGACGACCGAACGCATCGAGGAGAGACCATAAACTCATGTCTCATCACTAGTGATTATCATTTTCATGCAGTCTGGGTTGTAGTTTGCACACTCCAGCATGTCCTGAGCGATTTTCATGGGGAGTGGCTTCTGCTGCTCTGCCAACACCTTGGGGACGAATTTTGCCTGCACTTTCTGTATGCACAAATCCTCTGTTAAAATGGAATACACTGATCCTGTGGTCATTCCCTTTTCGTGAACAATTTCCTGGATTGTTACACGACGAGCTTCCATGATTATTCGCTTTTTTATCATGTGGTCGGCTCCTCATTTCGGCTTGTGGATGACCTGCCTAAGCGTGTCTCGCTCTCCACCGAAGTTTGACTCTGTTTGAAGTGGTTGCACCACTCCTTGATCTGTGCTTTGCCCATGGCATCATCTCTAAAGGCCTGCCGAATCCTTTAGAAGCTTTGGAAAAGTAACAGAACAATCAGCTGGCATTCCTGGACGTATTAATAACACGCACCGAGTATGGATTCAGGACATCCGTATATCTCAAGCCAACCTTCACTGGACGATACCTTAACTTCAATTCCCACCATCCATACAGTGTAAAGAGAGGAATTGCTCAGTGCCTAAAACACCGAGCAAAGAATATAAGTAGCGATCGTGATACCCACCACGAGGAAATGATCAAGCTCAGAAACAATCTATTAAGAAACAATTACCCCCAAAACATACTATCTACTCCAATTATGAAGAAAAGAGAGGATGAAACCAATAAACTGTCTACAGTCTGTCTACCCTATGTGAAAGGCCTCTCCGAAAAGATACAAAAGATATGCGGCCCATATGACATCAGGGCAGTATTCAAGAGCAATACAACACTTCGCAAATATCTCCTTCGGGTAAAACCACCAACAGAAGAGAATATGACCAAAAACTGCGTGTATTCCATCCCATGCAGCTGTGGTAGGTTAAAGAAAGGCGAAACATTTCGTCCCCTCAAAATAAGGGTAGAAGAACATCGCAAAGCTGTGACACGAGGAGATATTGATAAATCGGGTATAGCTGATCATGTATGGAAAAATGGAAACCACCTCCCCCTGTGGGATGAAGTTAAAATAATAGACAGGGAACAACACTGGAAAATACGAAAACTAAAAGAAGCAGCACATATGCTAGGACACAACAACCTCCTAAGCAGACCGAGTGCAGATATGAATAGCATATGGGAACCGGTATTGAGGAAGGATAGAAAAATAATAGATTTATAAGCCTTAAAATTCACCCCATAATTGTCTACGGGCATATGGCGTAGTGGTTAAGAGCGCGGGCTACTAACCCCAAGGTTCCGTGTTCGATTCACGGCAGCGACCTGATTAATAATAATAATAGTAGTAATAATAATAATAATATAATAATAGTAACATCGTTAGGAATGAGAACCCAGGTTCGAAATTTCCCCAAGACACCTGACGAAGGCTGGAGGGTATATCAGCCGAAACGTTGTGTTAAGAACAAACAAGATGAGGACAAATATACGTCAAATGTAAATAATGTTAATAATTCCTCATCACTTAAATATAGAACTGAACTCATACAACTGTTGAAAATTAACTTTGATCAGAACCTAGCGAGAATATGTGTTGTAACTAGTGCACGCGAAATATATGAAATGTATGCAGTACCGATGACTTTATGAAATCCCATTTTCTGCTTATTTCTTATAAGTTGCCATCAATTTAAACAGCTTGTGTAAACTAGTAGATATGTATGAGTCCAGTTCTATATTTAAGAGATGAGGAATTATGTACATTATTTACATTTGACGGATATTTGTCCTCATCTTGTTTGTTCTTAACACAACGTTTCGGCTGATATACTCACCCAGCCTTCATCAGGTCACTTGGGGAAATTTCGAACCTGGGTTCCCATTCGTAAGGTATTTTTCGATGTTATTATTATTATTTATTATTCAGGTCACTGCCTGGAATCGAACTCGGAATCTTGGGTTAGTAGCCCGCGCTCTTAACCACTACGTCATATGCCCGTGTGAGTATTTACACACACACACACACACACACACACACACACACACACACACACACACTATACCCCTAGGGGTCAGCCACACTTAAGTGGCAATATACTACACTTTATCGTGCAGTTACTGTTAATACTTCATTTAGAGAATTAACATTGCTTGTCTTCACCTTTTCGATATCAGTGAAGAATTTCACTGGAAAAGAAGATATAAGGTTGCCAGGTTTTTGTCTCTCTCGCCAAGGTCAGCAGCTATCGGGCGCCGACGAAGGGAAATAACCCTGAAATCCGGATACGTTCGTGCTGCAGATCGAGGTGAGAGGGATAACTTCCCTTGGCAAACAGGACACAGTCGTGTGTCGATAAGCCAGCTGGAGGAGATGTCCTCCTGGGGCTAAAAGCAACAGTAACATCCACCCCTAGGGGTCAGCCACACTTAAGTGGCAATATACTACACTTTATCGTGCAGTTACTGTTAATACTTCATTTAGAGAATTAACATTGCTTGTTTTCACCTTTTCGATATTAGTGAAGAATTTCACTGGAAAAGAAGATATAAGATTGCCAGGTTTTTGTCTCTCTCGCCAAGGTCAGCAGCTATCGGGCGCCGACGAAGGGAAATAACCCTGAAATCCGGATACGTTCGTGCTGCAGATCGAGGTGAGAGGGATAACTTCCCTTGGCAAACAGGACACAGTCGTGTGTCGATAAGCCAGCTGGAGGAGATGTCCTCCTGGGGCTAAAAGCAACAGTAACATCCACCCCTAGGGGTCAGCCACACTTAAGTGGCAATATACTACACTTTATCGTGCAGTTACTGTTAATACTTCATTTAGAGAATTAACATTGCTTGTTTTCACCTTTTCGATATCAGTGAAGAATTTCACTGGAAAAGAAGATATAAGATTGCCAGGTTTTTGTCTCTCTCGCCAAGGTCAGCAGCTATCGGGCGCCGACGAAGGGAAATAACCCTGAAATCCGGATACGTTCGTGCTGCAGGTCGAGGTGAGAGGGATAACTTCCCTTGGCAAACAGGACACAGTCGTGTGTCGATAAGCCAGCTGGAGGAGATGTCCTCCTGGGGCTAAAAGCAACAGTAACATCCACCCCTAGGGGTCAGCCACACTTAAGTGGCAATATACTACACTTTATCGTGCAGTTACTGTTAATACTCCATTTAGAGAATTAACATTGCTTGTTTTCACCTTTTCGATATCAGTGAAGAATTTCACTGGAAAAGAAGATATAAGATTGCCAGGTTTTTGTCTCTCTCGCCAAGGTCAGCAGCTATCGGGCGCCGACGAAGGGAAATAACCCTGAAATCCGGATACGTTCGTGCTGCAGATCGAGGTGAGAGGGATAACTTCCCTTGGCAAACAGGACACAGTCGTGTGTCGATAAGCCAGCTGGAAGAGATGTCCTCCTGGGGCTAAAAGCAACAGTAACATCCACCCCTAGGGGTCAGCCACACTTAAGTGGCAATATACTACACTTTATCGTGCAGTTACTGTTAATACTTCATTTAGAGAATTAACATTGCTTATATATACTACATTACAATTATATTACATTTTAATTTTAATCTTCGGATTTTTTTTAATATGCTAGACCACTGGTTTTAATTGATTAATATCAATTTCTACCCTTATTAATAGATTATATATATATATATATATATATATATATATATATATATATATATATATATATATATATATATATATATATATATATATACATATATATATATATATATATATTATATATAAATTTTACAGAAAAAAGTTTCGATGTTTGTCGAGCAACACATGGTGCCCATGTTGAGTGCATACTATCTTAAAACAAACTTTAAACCTTCTCCTATCTAGAAATATGTAGAATGTGTTTGTGTCTCTTACCGTTTCGTTTTAAAAGTAAATTTAAAATCTGCTCTTTCTTTTTGAATAACCCTGTTTATAGACATAGGTTTATGCTCATGCCATGTGTTTGTATATATTTTATATTATAATTAAAGAAAGAGACTTTGAGTAGTCTGGTGCAGTGCTATTAACTATCTTACCAGTTCAGTTGATCCGTGGTAGAAGAGAGAGTTATTGTCTGTATTGTCAAGTCAATACCAATTAACGTCGTTCTAGATGCGATCTAGGATGTTTCCTTGTTTAGCAGCTGCCTGCACCATGTATGCGAACTGCACATTAATTTAGGTGTTACTTTCGCACGGAAGAACGTCATTAACTGATTAGAAACTGAACTATTTTCTAAATCCGATAACAAAACATTTTGTCTTCCATTTTGTGTTAGTTTTTGTAGTTTTTATTTTTTATTCATTTTACACCGCATACAGTTTGGGGATTCGAAAAGTTGTTATGATTGCAAAAATGGTTTGGTTGGTGGCAGTATGGACGGTGAAGGAAAAACAAGCTAGGCTGCAGGCCAAGAGGTAGCATCAATCGCTCCGTGCTGCTGCAAAGAGCAACACTATCAAAAGCTGCTGAAAGTGGTGTCATTTCCAATTGACAGAGGAATTAATCCGTGGTGCAAGCTGTATGCAAAATACACAAGGCATTTTAGGTAATTCTTTTCTTTTTAGTACTAAGTTTAATCTTTTACGTTATGTTTATGCAATATACATTGATGTGTGGAGTGTTGAAGTTGTTTAAATGTAATCTATGCGTTATATATTGTTTAAATGTAATCTATGGTACTTATATAGTATTATTTAGTCATTCGTAAGACGACAGGGAAAATTTTCATGGACGTTTGGCTACAATTTCTAGTCGATTAACCGACCAAGTAAATATTTGTTCGACGGATGAATGGATGGGAAGATGTTTAGAATATCGATTCCATTGAGTTATTTAGTGTATCAAATGGCTTCAGACCACACATACTATCTAACTAGATGGTTTCCTGTTCATTTTACAATGAAATATAGTCCCGTTCCTATTCTCGGGAGGAGTTAACAACTCACGTGGTGGGAGAAAATGCGACGAAGAATAATGACGTAACAGTATTTTACCATGGGAGATTATTCTTTTATTCATCAATTAGTTGCAGTCATTAGACTGTGACCATATTGAATCAAGAGCAAAAGTTAAGTCGATCAGATTGACCTCATGATTTATTTCAGTCCGGTACTACTTATCTACGTATCCTATCGACTTTTAGCTGTCAGACGGCAATATCTCTTTCTCTCTCTCTCTCTCTCTCTCTCTCTCTCTCTCTCTCTCTATATATATATATATATATATATATATATATATATATATATATATATATATATATATGCATATATGCATATATATATATGCATATATGCATATATTTATAGAAATGGTAAGATAACAAAAGAATGAAAGAGCCCTCGATACTATGTAAATAGAGGAATTTATCAGTAAATATATGTGACAATTATTCGGTAGCCATGATAAAACTCTGAGTTTCGAATTTTCATAGCATTTGTTTGATGGCCCGATAACTGAAGAGATGCCGGCGTGGGTTTCCGCCTCGACATCCGAAACTCGGAGTTTTATCATGGCTACCGAATAATTGTCACATATATTTACAGATATATATATATAGCTTCTTATTTTTTTATTGCCCACAAGGGGCTACACACAGAGGGGACAAACAAGGACAGAGAAATAGATTAAGTCGATTACATCGACCTCAGTGTGTAACTGGTACTTATTTAATCGACCCCTAAAGGATGAAAGGCAAAGTCGACCTCAGCGGCATTTGAACTCAGAACGTAGCGGCAGACAAAATACCGCTAGGCATTTCGCCCGACGTGCTAACGTTTCTGCTAGCTCGCCGCCTTTTTTTTTCTTCTTTTTCTTCCTCTTTCTATTCTTTTTTTTTTCCGACTAAAATCTTTCAAGGCAGAGACAGCACCCCAGCATGGCCGCAGTCTAAACACTGAAATGAGAAATAGATTAAAAAAAAAAAATTTAGTTATCTTTACAGCGTATGTAGTACGCTTAATCCGAAACTGCAAAATCTTGAAAAAAAACAAAAAAAAACAGAAAGAAAAAGAAATCTCGATATTTCCTCCATTCCAATGAAATAATGTAAAGTGATGCATAGAAAGAATTGCATGAATTTAGTTGTAATACTTTCTGTAGTCGCTACATCAGTCGTTCTCTGCAAACGCCAGTGTTTGTAAAACAGGGTTAAACAAATAAAAGGTTCGCTTTTGAACTTCAATTATCAAAATAGTTTTTGTCGTTACAAGACACATAATATAAACTAGTATATTTTAACAACTCGACCTACTAGCTTTAATGACATTATTACCCAAGATACATGCATACATACATATATATATATATATAATCATAAATATACAGGGATTAGCAGGAGCTGCTTCTCCAACATACTGAGAATTCAGAAATAGCAGTCAAAGAACTACTGATTCCAAATTACAAATTTATTCTCTAACGGATGGCGATATTTATGGCACACACAGAACAAAAAAACAGAAGAGAAGAGTAAAAACAAACCTGCCTTTAGTTAATTGGGTACGACGTTTCACGGTTAAGGGTATGAAGTTACCCTTTTCCGATCTTCAGCTTCAATATTCGAATAAATTTGCAAGTGTCTAATAACTCATGTGAATTTTGACCATGCGACATCAAGACCACGTGAGGCAGACACTAAGAAATTTATCGGCTAGTGAGTTCAAAACATCTCACTCTAATGAATCTATTCGATGTGTGTCACAAATAGTCCCGTATAGAAAAAAGTCCCGTATGAAGGGTTGCGGTTTAACCATCCAACTTAGAGGCATCACTATAAAATATAGATATATAGGGCAGGGAATCGTCAATTAGTAATAAAATTAATAATTAACAATTTTGCCGAGTAGCTCAGAAAGAAGCACACGCTAAAAGTTAGAGCAGTAATTAATTATATGGCCGATTATAGTGATCAATGGCTTCGCATCCATAATATATATACACACCTACCTATGTACACTTCAACCATGCGGTTATGCACAATGTCTATCAATGTATTTATCTATATAAAGTGTATTCTACGGAGCTCTTCGTCCCTTTGGTTCACTTATGTAACTTTACAGTGCAGGTGTGACGTATGAGATAGACAGGAAGAAAATTTTGGGGAAGGGGACCAGTCGATTAGATCGACCCTAATACGCAACTGGTACTTAATTTATCGACCCCGAAAGGATAAAAGGCAGAGTCGACCTCGGCGGAATTTGAACTCAGAACGTCAAGACAGACGAAACACCGCTCAGCATTTCGTCCGGCGAGCTAACATTTCTACCAGCTACTCGCCGCCATTGTAGGGAATGTTATTCTGCAATCACTTGCTGCTGGGTTCGTTTGCAGAGCTGTGGAAGTCTCGCGTTGACCAACATCTTCTAACAGAACATAGCATACAGAAAAGCCCATTGTATATCGAAGAATAATATTCTAAGTAGATCCGTTGATCCGACTTCGCTTTTCCTCAATTAAAATTATATGTCGTTGCTATTATGCAAAAGTGTCGTAAGTCCAAAACGTTGCTGTTTTTTTTTTTAGAAAACGAAAAAATAGTTTCACCATTCCATTTCTTTTTATATTAGCAACAGTATAGCACATATAGCTCCTTACCACACAGCCACACCTGTCCCCACACAAAAGCAATTCGTCTTGCCTTCCGGGCGGGGAATCAGATCTCAGTCTCCCGCATGATAGGTGCGGATACTTACCACTATACTACCGAGGACTATACATATATATGTTTCTATTCTTTTACTTGTTTGACTGCAGCCATGCTGGATCTCCACCTTGAAAGGTTTTAGTCGAACAAATCGACTACAGGACTTATTTTTAAAGCCAAGTACTTATTCTATCGGTCACTTTTGCCGAAGTTATGCAGATGTAAACACATTAATACCGGTTGTCGAGTGGTGATGAGGTAACAAACACACACCCAAAGACATACACACATAGAAATATGTATAGACACACACACACACATATGTGACGGGCTTCTTTCAATTTCCGTCCACCAAGTCCACCCACAAGGCTTTGGTTGACCCGAGGCCATAGTGGAAAACACTTGCCCAAGGTGCTACGCAGTGGGACTGAACCTGAAGCCATGTAATTGGGAAGCAAGCTTCTTACCATAAAGCCAGGCTTGCACCTATATATATATATATATATATATATATATATATATATATATATATATATATATATATATATATATATATATATATATATATATATATTACGTCATATGTAAATAAACAAGTTTTTTTTTTTTGAAGCGTTGAAATGTATTGTAGAATATATATATATATATATATATATATATTACGTCATATGTAAATAAACAAGTTTGTTTTTGAAGCGTTGAAATGTATTGTAGAACAAGTAGAAAGATATATTCTTTTTCAACACGTAAATACTTAACCGTATATAATGGATTCGCCATGAAAGATCGCTGACCACTACATTTATATTTTTTCTCCTTGTTTCTTTCTCTGTTCCTTTCAGTTGAAGAGCGTAGGCTCGAAACGTCAGAGACTTTCTCTATTCCCGAGCCTTAAGTTATACTAATACATCCATTTGTTGTTTACACCACCTGTCTTCGTCTGTTGTTTTTTTTCGAAAATTCTCCCATATATATATATATATATATATAAATATATATATATATATATATGTGTGTATATATATATATATATATATATATATATATATATATATATATATATCTTACATAGACAGAGAAAGAGAGTGGAAGAGAGCTTGTGAAGAATAGGAAAGGAATTACTAAAAAACAGATGGTGGGTTTGTATGAGAAAAATTATCTGCAGGCGAGTCAATTCCCAAGGCCGATTCAATAACCAGGAGTTGTAAATTTATTTTCGAAAATAGAGAAAATATGTTAAGCTACACGTGATTGCTTCACAATTTCCTTTGACCACAACTAAATATTTTAAGTTGTCATTGCTGTTTAGCCCAAGGTCAGTAGCTTTTATTGAACGGACTCATTATAGTCGTTAATGCTATGACCATCCCGTTGTTTGCATGTGTGTGTGTGTGTATAGTGTTTATCGCTACTTTAACGTGCTTATTCTGTAAGAACCGACGATACTACTATTTTAATTACAGGAACACATCCCTTTCAGCTGGTTTATTCAGTGCGCCCTCGGTCTTGATATTCATTGCAAGCGGGAAAGAACTCCTACCACCAGATCACGTGATTTCAATCTTATTGGATGACTTCAGCAGTGAGGCGTGTTACTGGTCTGGCTTCGCTTACAATATACAGAAAATAGTGTCATACAATCACTGATTTTCTAACTAGCAAACTAGACCATTAGAAAATCTCTGTTCAAGATAGAAGTAATATACGAAGCAAAACGTAGTGTTTATCGCCACTTTAACGTGGCTGTTCTCTAAGAGCCGATGATACTGCTATTTTAACTGCAGGAAGACATCTATTTAGTGCGCTCTCGCACTCGATATTAATTGCAAGCGGGAGAGAACTCCTGCCAATCTTGCTCCGAGACCACCGAATCATGTGATTTCGATCTTGTATCATTTGAGCGCTGGGCTTATACACACACACACACACACACACACACACACACACGCACACGCACACGCACGCACACACACACACAAACGCACACACACACACACACACACACACACACTCACACACACACACACACACACACACACACACACTCACACACACATGTGTATATTCATATACGACAAACATGGTCCAATGAGCCCATTCGTTCTTAAGACAGTGAGTGTGTAATTTGAGGCAGATTCGGTTGCTGTTTCTGGCAGATGAAGTGACTAAACATAAGCTGTTTCTCTTACTGACTCCAATGATTCAAAGTTTACCACAACGGAAGATATCAATTACAAATGAACCAAATAATGTTGTCGTATTGATGATACTCGCACTGATTATAAGAAATAACTTCGTTTAAAATACAAAAATGAGAATCAATCTCTCTTTCTCTCTATCTCCCCATCACTGTCCTCCCTCCCCCTCTCTCTTTTTTTTTCTTTCGCTCTCTTTCTCTCACTTTCTTGCAGGTTCTTAGGACGTTTTCTTCAGAAGCCCCGTGGCGCACGTGTGTTGGTTGGAAGTAAATAGTTCAACTGAAAAGGAGTGTAGAAAACCCTGAGGAATAACGTAAGTCTCGTATTAATTATCGATTTAAAATGTCATGTAAATATGAAACTCAAATATACGATAAAGTAAGAATCCACATGTCCGCGCCCTCACCACAAAAAGATATTTGGCTTAATGAAGCAAGGAAATGGTGAATGCTTGATATTCTACTGAAAGCATTTGTTTTTGCCACCTCCAGAGAAAAAGTACGAAAGACTATCCACAAATATAGCATTAAAAATATGCCTATCTACGACGCAATATACATGCAAACAGATTGCAATATATACCTATGAATATTATATATATATATATATATATATATATATATATATATATATATATATATATATATATATATATATATATATATATATATATATATATACACACATACATACATACATGCATACATACATACATACAAACAAACATATATGTATATATACATATATATATATGCATGTATGCATACAAGCATATATATATATATATATATATATATATATATATATATATATATATATATATATGCATACATGCATATGTATATATGTATATATACATACATACATACATGCATACATACATATATGTGTGTGTGTGCGTGCGTGTGTGTGTCTCTATTTCTCCTGCGAGCCTTATGATCTTCCTACCCTCAGACATAAGCCCGAAAACCCGCTTTTAATATTAGGTTGATAATAATTTACATATTACGAACCTCTTAGCGGTTTGGTAAAGGAAACGAATAGAATAAATACCGGTCTTAAAAATAAACTGCGGAGTAGATTTAGTCGACTAAATCCTTCAAGACGGTGCCCCAGTCTGGCCGCAATCAAATAAATGAAACAAGTAGAAGTAACACTTATTTAAAGGTGCAATGAGTTTGACTTGAGGAAGATTTATCTACTATTTCTAGTTGTTTGATAGAGCACTTTGGGGCTCTGTCATCGGCATAACATATTGAAATTCTTCCTGTATGAAAGAAATCGATTACGAATGGCGCAAAAGAATTGCAGGAACGTTGACACTGTTACTGCAAAGATACAAAGTTCATTTTAAAAATACAGAAATCTAAGAATATTTTCCTTGCAGCGACTTAATAGGAAGATTCTTTTTAGACATCCAATGGAGAACCAAATCCCAAACGTAAGCTGGAAGTATATAAAGGGATAGAAAGGAGTGTGAGAGTCACTGGAGGTAAACTGTGTATTAATTAAGAAGTTTAAAATACTAAAATCAAATATAGAATAAAGAGGGGGAGAAGCTTTTGAGATTACATGAAGCATGAAGCAAAATATTTTATGTTATTTTATTGCGAACCTTGTCCCTTGAGATCCTCTCTCAGAAACAAGACTTGTAAAACTACCCACATGTAATAACAACCGCGATCGCATGCGCATGTATGTATACATGTTTTCACATGCATATATATATATATATATATATATATATATATATATATATATATATATATATATATATATATATATGTACATACATATATATAGTGGAGTCGATATAAACCGCTCCCTGCCAAACTTTAGGTCTTATTCCTATAACAGAAAAGACATAAGGGCAGATACATTCCTCTTTGGTAGGGCTCTCATTAACTTCAAGTTTCTCTTGAAAAGGAAATTGGGAGGGAAGTGCTGTCCACGAAGAGTTTATTGAAAGGTGGGTGAAAGTTGCGAAAATGGCAAGAGTGGATGGTACCTTTCTCTGTGTAGACATGTAAGTCGGAGAGAAGGAATTGGAGAGGGCATTTGCTCTTGGTGTTTAAGGAAATATCGGACAGTGGGATTCTTCGATTATCTCTAGAGGCCTTCCTGTGTCAGGAGGGCTACATCTCTATCATCCTCTCTCACCCATTTTTTTACACCTTTGTATATGCCCCTTCGTTTTCAGTGTACACCGTGTATACTTCTTTTCTTTTTATCATTTCATTATATGTAAACCCCCACACTTTATGTTTGTCTTTGTATTGTCCCCCTCATCCATAGTTCTTATGGCAAATACATAAAATCATCATCACCATCATCATTATTTCCTATCTCATCATTATTTCCTATCTCATCATTATTTCCTATCTCATCATTATTTCCTATCTCATCATTATTTCCTATCTCATCATTATTTCCTATCTCTCCCTCTCTTTTATCATTATTGAGTAATATGCTATCAAAGTGACACTAGTATGCTATCAAAGTGACACTGGGGTACAAATATACGAAGCCCAACATATCCATCATGACTACCCATTTGATAAGGGTACATCAAGCACATGCATCACAACCATGCAAGTGGGGCCCAGTTAGAATTTTCTTCAGATCTAGTAGTCCATCCTGCTCAAAAGATCCCTGAATAAGGGTTACTTAAGGATGTTGAATGAAATACTTATGTTTCCAGAGGTGAATTATTCAAACCCTAAAGAATTCCTCTCAACACATGGATATGATGCTCCCCTACTACTTGTGCTCGTGATGAGAGATGCACATATCGTCAGTCACCAAGGGACATGCTCAATTAGTTAAGGTCAAACAACTGACAAGCAAATCTGTGGTATCGAGCAGAATATTTGCTGTAGCCCATCTTTTATACCAAAACAAAACAAGCACATGATAACACTTCTAATCAGAAACCACGAGAGCCAGTGCCTGGTACTGCATCTTTGATTATTATTATTATTATTATTATTATTATTATTATTAACTATTCCGTCGAGGCCGACTTACGGGCCTTGTGCTTTTAGTAGAAAGGCTTATTATTATTATTATTAACAAGGCGGTGAACTAGCAGAATCATTACTAGCACGGGGAAAATACGTAGCAGCTTTTCGTCTGAGTTGAAATTCCGTCGAGGTCGATTTTGCCTTTCAGCCTTTCGGGGTTTGTGAAATAAGTACCAGTTGGGTACTGGGGTCGATGTAATCGACTATCTACCCCCACAAGTTCAGGGTGGGGGCATAGTCGATTACATCGACTAGGATTATTATCATTAAGAAAGAAAGGATTGTTATCATTATTAGCTGCGCGTTAAACGTTATGATCAGTGGAATGCTTTAGTAAATATATCTTTGTGTTTAGTTAAATTCCGAGTTCATATATCGACAAGAGGGAAGCTGAAATATCGAAGTCAGTTATGTCAATTACAGACTATATAATTATATAATTCTAGGTCATCAGCCATTTGATCACAATGTGTAATTAGGTGAGACAACACACACACACACACACACACACACACACACACACACACACACACACACACACACACACACACACACACACACACACACACACACACTGCGCAGTTGATAAACAATATATGGGTGGCAACATATTTAATACGCAGAAAACTGAAAAAATTGAAGTGGAATTGCGTTGAAGGAAAATGGTATTACTCACCGATGACTAAAACCGATATTTTATCCATGCTATCACCGCAAGTAAGAGAGATAACATTCTGTTTACTACAACATGCCCTGAGCTAAGTAAATAAATCGCCGATCGATGTTTTTCTCTTAACATACATTTTATTCTACATCGTAACATTAATGTTCCATTTCTCAACGATTGAAGGTCATTAACTGAGGTGATATCTTCGCCTTCGAACGTCCTGCAAGGGCCGTGAGATCCCTCAGACATTACTAATATAAATATGTCATAAATAACATTGCACTATCTACAAATTAATATAAAATGAAAGGTCAGATCTAACTTTTGAATTTTTGAAAATTCTTTTCTTATTTTTAACTTGCAATTTATCTTCCTCATGTATTTGTTTTTTGTACCATGTTGGAAAGCTACGATGATGACATATTTTTGCTGAGGTGTCCATATTAAAATTGAAACAGAACCAAAATTGACGTATTTATTTTCTCTTCTCGTATTTTAATTTATCCCTTTTTAACGTTCCTAGCTGGTGGAATTGTACAGAAGCCGAGGCCGTCGGGCTCCCTGACAGTCAAATGCTGTAGGCGCCGTAAGTTTACATAGTGATAGCTTTGCGAATCTCTGACAGAGTTTGGAATCGCTTGTACGGTAAACATTGGGTGTTGACTATATGTTCCATCACTAAAACTGCAGAGAAAGCTATTAAGTGGCTAGGGTTAATTGAGAAGATTAAGCGAGTGGTTTGTTACTGCTAAGATGCAAACCGAGACTGAAGCAACTTGAGTGAGGAGGCCTCACAACTCCAAGAACATTGCTAATGATGCACACCAATACAACCTAGACGTGTATCTTAAAACGACAACGACACTTTTAGACTTATAAATGATCTATGCACTTCCACCCACAAATAGGTAGACGAGCCAGTATAAATGGTTTCTAACATAAATATCGGATGGGAAGAGTAGTGTCGATTGGATTAAATTAATACCTAACTGGTACTTTATTTTATCGATGAAAGATGAAAGGCAAAGATTATCACCAGTCAGAATTGAACTCAAAATATAAAGGGCTGTAAGTAAATTTAGCTACTTTTTTTGTTGTTCGCTGCTCTTCTGATTCATCCAATACGTTGTCCTCACATAATTATTGGTGTAAAAAAACTAATAAAAAGAAAACTAACTCTTAGCACAGAACAAATATGTCGATTTAATTACGAGTAGATTTACGATTTGAGTGGTTCGAGGATTGTTGGCATCAACACTGACGTTGTAATTCACTTCTAAGAAATGGAAAAATTCTGAAATGGCGGATCATGAAATTTTGAGAAAGTTCCAGTAGATATCTGTGACAAAATTATGATTTCACCTTTTATTAATTTTTCATACCAACATATCTATTTTTCTGTAGGAGAACGTCGCACATTATAAGGTGTTTTTTTTCCTTTCAGAGTTTTTTCTTTTATCTTTATTTTCTGTCATTGGACTGCGGCCATGTTGGTGGACCGTCTTTAAGGATTTTACTCAAACAAATCGACCCCGGTACTTGTTTTACGTTTTAAGTCTAGTACTTATTCTATCGGTATCTTTGACCGTACCACTTGCTTGCGGGTACGTAAACAAGCCAACACAGATTGCCAAGCGGTATAGGAGTGGAGTGAACAAACAGACACAGACGTACTCACACACACACACACACACACACACACACACACACACACACACACACACACACACACACACACACACACACGGTGGGCTGCCACACATTTTCCTTCTTCCAAGTTCATTCACAAGTTATTGGTCAGCCTGGGGTTATAGTTGAAGACACGTGCCCAAGGTGCTGCGCAGTGGAAGTGAATCTCAAACCAGGTGATTTCAAACCGAGCTTCTTAACCATCCGTGCAGTTACAACAAATTATTGTCATTATACGGAATATTTATTTTACTACTTTTCCTACCGCTCTCCACCTGTAATTGGCAGTGTCGCAAGATGAACGATTCTGCCACACTCATGTTGTGTCTGGTTGCCTTCTTCATAATTCCAGAGAGATTTTGATTCAGCTCTACAAGTTACCATTTATTATCATAGTGCAAAGGATATTTAATTGCAATTAGATGAACTGAGACATTGGTCCGCTATCTGACACGCAGATAGCGGACCACCCAATGGTCCGCTATCTACGTGTCAGACCATCCAATGTGTTAATACTCAAGCATATACTGCGGCTATCAATGTGCCCCATTTTTTATTAATTTTTTTTCCACTTCAACGATGCGAAGTTTCTAAGATTTTACTGTCATATAATTAGAGCGGTGAAATTTGAATAAGTGGAAGGGTAGTGGATAATTAGCACACCTTGGGGTATTTATTATAAGTTCGAATGTCAGTTGAGCCTCAGTGGTCGCAAACAAAAAGTGTCAGTCAAGTGCACTGGAGTTGATTTGTCTGTCTGTCTGTCTGTCTGTCTGTCGCTGTCTCTCTTCCTCAGAAACAGTAGTGCTACAAGGACGTAGAGGACAACATAGAGTAACTCATTTTTCTAAGACTATCTCTCGCAGAATTGGAAAATATGGTCAACGAAGCTCTGGCAAGATCAAGACACATCATCATGATGACGATGGCGACTCCAATTATCGCAGGAATGACTCACACACACATAGCCATCATATTGGTTGAATTTTTTGACACAAGGCCAGCGATTTGGTGGTGGGGTGGGGGTGGGGGTAAGTCGATTACATCGGTTCCAGTGCTCAACTGGTACTTTTTTTTATTGTCCCCGAAGGAGATGAAAGTCAAAGTCGACCTCATCGGAATTTGAAGCACCACCATCTTATTAAAATCTGAAAGCCGTTAATGTGGACCATCCTGGATGTCATAGCTTGCAAATGGTGTGTGTTGGCTTGTGCAGTAAATTTTAGCGCGGAGAAATTTTAAACGCATGTTGTATACAAACTTGCAATCGAAAGCAGTCGATCAACTTGTCGTCAGGTCAATTTGCACTTCAATTTGATTTCTTAAAATTATATATATATATATATATATATATATATATATATATATATATATATATATATATATATATATATATGTATATATATATATATATATAAATATATGTATATATATATATGGATATATATATATATATATATATATATATATATATATATATATGTATATAAATATATGTATATATATATGTATATATATATATATATACATATATATATATTTATATATACATATATATATATTTATATACATATGTATATATATATATATACATATGTTTATATATATATACATATGTTTATATATATATATGTATATGTATTATTTATTTATTTATTTATATGTTTAAGCCAAGTGGCTGCGGTCATGCTGGTGCACCACCGTGATTTTCACGTTCCTTGCATGGCTCTTCTCCCCCACCTGACATGGTCCAATCAAGAGTTTTGATGGCACATCTGGTGTATAAGAGAATTTGACACAGCTGCCCTAAACTGCGTCTCATTACGAGCCATTGGTTCGTCTGGTATCGTGGAGAGCAAAGCGTCAAGTTTTATCTTGAAGACCTCCGCATCCATGTCTTGCATGTCTCTCAAATGTTTTGGCAGGGCATTGAAGAGCTGAGGTCCTCTGAAACCGAGGCTGCTGCAGTATCTCGTTCTTATGTGAGATGCAGTGGACGGTACCTTTGGCACCATGCAGTGGCGACCCGTGCGGGCATTCCTGTAGTACTTGATACCAAAGTTTGGCTCCAGTCCTTCCAGTATTTTCCATATATATATTATTACATATCTCTCCCGCCTGCGCTCCAGGGAGTAGAGACCTAGTGCCTTCAGTCGCTCCCTGTAGTTCATCTGTTGGACTGTGGCGATCTTTTTTGTATAGTGCCGCTGAATTGCCTCGAGTTCTGCTGTCTGCTTAACACTGTGTGGTGACCACAACTGAGAGCAATAGTCTAGGCGGCTCAGAACAAATGTCTTCCATAGAATCAACATGACTTTTTGATCCCTTGTACGGAAAGTCCTCAGTATCCACCCTGCCAGTTGTCTGCACTTTGCTGTCAACTTGACAATGTGCATGTGAAATGATGCATCACTACACATGTTGTTGCCCAGATCTC
This sequence comes from Octopus bimaculoides, assembly GCF_046866305.1. Classification (NCBI taxonomy): domain Eukaryota; kingdom Metazoa; phylum Mollusca; class Cephalopoda; order Octopoda; family Octopodidae; genus Octopus; species Octopus bimaculoides. The sequence continues at coordinate 120,139,514 of NC_142933.1, read as the reverse complement.
TTACTGTTTGTGGTTCTGGGATTGCAGTACCTCCAGACCCTGTGTATGCCAGTTGGGAGGTACTTGTGGCCTTGTAGCGCAGTACTTGAGATTTTTTTGCATTGAACTGCATATTATTTTGCTCTGCCCACTCATATATTGCATTTAGGTCATTCTGCAGGCTTACAATATCATCAGGATTCTTTATTGCCTGAGATATCTTTGTGTCATCAGCATAGCTAGTGACAGTGGCTCTCCGAGTGACCGTGGGCATGTCCAGAAGGGCCACTATGAACAGTAGTGGCCCCAGAACAGTTCCCTGTGGAACACCGCTCAATATTTGTGTTTCCCTAGATAGTTCTCCATTGGCTGCAACTGTCTGACTTCTACCATTCAGGAAGTCATGCAGCCACTCTCCTAATTTACCAGCTATGCCAAGGTTTCGCAGCTTGTGACATATCAAGCCATGATCAACTTATATATACATATACATATATATAAAAACGTATTATTGAAAAGAAAACCGGTGTTTGATAATGTTTTTCTTTACGGTAGGAAAGATACCAAGTAACCTGTAAGTTTCAAACATTGAAAACCTAAATAAAAAAAATTTAAATCATGATTATTGATCGCTGCCTTGACTGGTCAAGGGTATATTGTTTCTTTTCACCTTTTTTTTTTTAAATATATATTTAAACAAGACTATGTTTTCCTAGTTTTCTGAGAAAATTTTATATAAGTCAAAAGAAAAGTGAACATTTGAAAATAAATGTGAGACAAAAAAAAAAAAAAAAAAAATTAGAAAAATTCATTCTCTGCAATTAAAATATATTTACAAGTGTATTAGGGGAGAAAATATATACAGATAAATAAATAAACTATATACACTAGTCATATAAGCATTGATTGAACATCATTGTGGAAAATAAGCATCTCCATTCAATTTCTGATAACGTATATAGTTTGATACACACACACACATATATATATATATATATATTAATAGTAATGATATGACAACAAAAGAACAAATGAGCCCTCGATATTATGTAAATAGAGGAATTTATCTGTAATATAACATGTGACAATTATTCGGTTACCATAATAAAACTCCGAGTATCTGATGGCGGGGCGGAGATCTGCTCTGGAATCTCGTCAGTTATCAAGGCAATCAAAAAATGCTATGAAAATGACCGTTAAACAAAGGTAAATTACTCTGTGATTGACCGTTATTAAGACAAATGAGTTATTAGAATGACCGATAAATAAAGGAAAAAAAAACGTGTGCGCGCGCGTGTGTGCGGATATGTAAATGTGTGCATCGTGTGTGTGTGCTTGTGTGCGGGTATGTATATATGTACACACATATATATATATATACATGTGTATGGTTGCATATATATGTGGGTGTACATGCATGTTTCACGTACGAGTGAGCATATGCATATATAGCATGGACGTATTTTAGGCGTGTATTTGAATATAATTGTGCGCGTATAGGTACGTGCACGTGTGTATGCGCGCGTGTGCGGGTATGTATATGTGTACATGTATGGTTGCATATATATATGTGTATATATAGACGTATGTGTGGGTGTGCATGTGTATTTCACGTGAGTGTGAGTGAGCATATGCATATAGGCACATGTACGTGTGTGTGTGTGTGTGTGTGCATATGTATGTACATGCACGCATACGCGATTTCTATGAGCCTTTTTACTTTCTCGCCTTCGCCCCCCCCTTATTTAACGGTCATTCTAATAGCTCTTTTGTCTTAATAACGGTCAATCACAGAGTAATTTACCTTTGTTTAACGGTCATTTTCATAGCATTTTTTGATTGTTGTGATAACTGAGGAGAAGCCGGAGCAGATCTCCGACCCGACATCCGAAACTCGGAGTTTTATTATGGTAACCGAATAATTGTCACATATTATATATATATCTAGTACAATATAATATATATATATATAATGTCTAGTACAAAATTTAGGCACGTCTAGAATTAAATCTGATATAATTTTGAAATGTATTATTATTACATCTTTTATTAGTCAAAATTCACTCGGTTTCTTTATTAATTTTTTGGGATGTACAATAAACATATTTATTAAGTATAAAAACAGGCATTTTGTATAAAAATTTCATATTTTCTAATTACGTTTTTTAAACATTAATTCAGTTTCTTCGGAGAGATGAACACATCAGTTCCACGTATCAAATCAAATAGAAGAAAATGTAATTTTTTAACAATTAGGTAAATAGAATCGAGATAAATAGATTTCATTTATAAGTCAACATAATCTCATAATAAGGAACTCGTTTCAAATTCAACACATAAAAATTCTTGAAGCAGTAACTGCATAATTGGTGGGAGAAGGAAGGGTTCCAAGAAATTCATTTGTAAAAACAGTTATATAGCCAAGTTATATACGTATTTTTCCTTGAATTACCGTAATATTGGTTTCAAATCTTGGCAAAAGGTCAGCAAGTTTGGGGGAGGAGGTAAGTCGATTACATTGACCCCAGTGCTCAACTGGTACTTATTTTATCAACCCCGAAAGGATGAAAGGCAAAGTCGACTGCGGTAGAAATTCAACTCGGAACGTAAAAACTGATGAAATGCCGCTAACCATTTTTCTCGGCGTGTCAACGATTCTGCCGGCTCGCTGCCTTGAATCATTATAATATTGGCTGGACTATAACCGGAAAAAATACAATTTTCAGAAACAGGACGAATAGACAGAATGAAATAAACTACAACAGACCAAAAATATTAATTTTGTTATAGATATTAAATATTTACTTCTTCACCGAATCTAATTTACAGATTAGAAATGTTAATATTGTCAATCGGTAAAAAATAGATTCAGTGATCAATATTAAATCAAAAGTTTCTGATTTCCATTCCTCCCTCTTCATTTATAGAGGAACATAAAAAACTATATACGATGCGATAATAAAGCACGAATGTATTTGTTCATCGAAGCTATACTGTTCTTCATTTGATTTGTTCGAATGAGAGTCGTTTATAAAGTAATTTATTGTATTTTGCCTCGCGGTGAGTGATGTAGGTTACAGGTGGCAGCCAGAGATCCGTATCTTGGAGAATTGGATGGTGGATAGGTTGTGGTTAGTATATGATCATGGAACATGACGTCATAGTTGCTACTTGTCGATGGAGTGTCACTTCGAGGTGAACCAAACATTGAACATGGTGTCGGGATTGCGTAGTGAGAGAGCATCGAGCTGAAAAAGAAAAACAAAAAAAAAAACGTGTAAAGAGAAATATAACTGTAAACTAATGGAATGTTTTCATGCAATGTTACTAGAGCTTATGATTTCAACAAACACATAAAAGTTTCTTTCCGTATTCTATCTTTAACACAACATTCAGATAACATTCAATTTATCTAATGAATATAAGTATTTGGTAGATGATTGTTACTGTTTAGTTCCAAGGTAATCCTGACTTACTGGACTTCCCTAAATTCTTTTATATAACACATACATGCAAACACCTTAATTAACTGTAAAATCTCATAAGTGATTCAAGTACCAAAATTTCGTGCGTTGCACGTATTTGAGACATTCGACTATGAGTAACTTTACAGTTGAATAAAAATAAGAATACGTGCTCTACTTTCGGGTATAGAGTTATTTTACTCCTATTTGTTCCACAGAACACATACACATATACATATAGATAGAAGGATAGGTAGAGGGACAGGCAGAGACAGATAGATAGACAGACAGACAAATAGGTTGATAGACAGATAGAAAAACAGACAGATAAATAGATAAATAGACAGATAAACAGATGGAGAGAAAGAGGAAGATAGAGAGAAATTATGAAAAACCTTTGTTGTTTCAGCGTTTGTCCTGTATATTAATGCTTTTAAAAACAAAACATCAAATTAACCACTTATAAGAGACTGTATATAATCGATTCAGTTCACTTTGTAAATTGCTGGTACATATTTCATCTATTGTAAGAAAGAGAAAAAGAGGAGTAGGCCTTGGTCACATTTGAACGCTATACACTCATAATGAAGATGATCTCCATTCGCTTACAGATAAGAGCTTCTCTAAGCGGTACCATTCTGAGTCACACGGCACACTTCTTCCCAGGTGACACCCATCTCGATCAAATCTGCCTATACAAGTGCTCTGCCACTTCTTCATCCGCTTGCTTTTTTTTCCCTTCCTCTTTCAACTACTCGTTTGACGGCTTTCCATGTCAGTCTCTCCAACGGTTGGCGCAATACATTGGCGCAAGTAAATTCTTTATCTAGCTGCGACGGTGTCCTGCAGTTTATTTAGGTCAGCTCTTCTCATGATTTCTTCGTCTAGGATCTGCCAGGTGACCATCAACATATTTATAAGGTACCGGCGATGAAAAATATTGACCATATCACAAATCTTATCCGTTTGCCTTTGTATTTCACTTGTAAAGAATGCCGTAAAAATGGCAATAGAGGAATAGAACACCTCAGGGATCATCAAGCGGGTTTTCGAAAAGAGAGACCTTGAATAGAACAATTACTCACCCATCGCAGTATAATTGGAAAAAGTCGGGAATTTCAGAAATCACTTATAGTCTCAGCTTTATCGATTGAATCACTCATAGATAAAGCTAAACATAACAAAGCATAGAATCCACTATTCAATTGTTACTGACAATGCTTTGGTCTTTCACATTCCATATATATAAATATCATTTATATTCTTAAGAGAAAACAGACCACCTGCTGTGTACATCGTTCTTTCTACGAAATGAAACACACTTTCCTTCATATAAACGATGTGTTATCTATCAAATTAATATAACTCGATTGTGTAAGTTCGAAATAATCAGCTGATAAGAAACAGTGAATTAGAATTTAGAAATAAATTCTTAGAAATAAATTGTACGATGTAATACTTACGGTATGAAATGTTTCGGATTGCGAAGTGCTGTTCTCTCATCATTGAAATACTGCGAGTGTTGAGTCAGGATCTGCTACAATAAATAAATAAATGAAAAAATACAAATTTTATATATGTATATATATATATAGAGAGAAGACAGAGAAGGAGAGAAAATTGTGGATAAGCAAATAACAGCTTGGGTTTACAATATATATATATATATATATATATATATATATATATATATATATATAATGTAAATGCATGTAAACAGAAAGAAAGCAAAGAATAAAGATTTTCTTTACTCCACGGAATTGGTCTGTCGTAAAGACATCGGAGTCTAAGTTTCGAATCATTTGAGCGCTACAAAGTGTTTTCCGTACTGAGAATTTCCGGATCTCATTTGTTGACTACACACACACACACACACACACACACACACACACGCACACACATATATATGTTTATACACACACCTTTATACGTATGGTATTTTATATGCTTGTTTTTATCAATTTTGTTGAAATACATGCCATTGGCCCCCTCTCAGTTATTTGCCTTAGCTCAGTTTTATTCCTATATATATATATATATATATATATATATATATATATATATATTCACACACACAAACACACAAACACACATACATACAAGCTAATATACATACATACAGCTACACCACACACACGCCACACAATATAACCACACACACACCACTGTATTTACTAAAAATATAAATGAAGTCATTTTCCAAAATTAATCGCTACGTATTGTGCAACCGAACGCGCTTATGCAATAAGAAAGAATAAGAAAATCATTGCTCGGGCGAAGGTGCAATTCGCTTGCTAAGTTTTAAAACTTACATCAATACAAGGATAACAACAAAGCCATGGCAAGAATGAGAACATGTGACATGTAAAAGAGAAGACAGGCTAATGATTTGCGGGATAGCTATCAAAATATATTCTCTATAGTAAAAATAGCTATCAAAATATATTCTCTATAGTAAAAATAGCTATCAAAATATATTCTCTATAGTAAAAATAGCTATCAAAATATATTCTCTATAGTAATAATTAGCAATCCAACAAAATTACCCAGTTAAAACAAAATGAAAAAGAAGAAATGAATTTAATCATTTACATACTGAGCTAATGCAGTTTACATGTAACATTGTAATCATTGCTTATGTAGGCAACTGTTTGAGAACCAACTTCGAAAATTTAGTGCATAAAATCGATTAATTTCAGTCAAATGTTGCGGGGTTGTTCAAGTATAGATATATAGAAAAGAAATCCTGTTTTCTAATTGCTTTCCACTAGAAAGAGATTTGTCACTCCTTTTGCAGCACAGTTTTGTCTCGACGAAGCAAATTGAATTAAATATCAATTAAATTATATATGTATACGGGAGTGCTGAAAAGTTCTTGGCTTTGGGTAAACGAAAACTGAGGAGGATCAGTTAACTATGATTTTATTCAACATATTTCCCTCTCAGATTCACACACTAATTGTAGCGGTCCTTCAGTTTTTCCAAGCCCTGTAAAAGAACTCGGAAGGTTGGGCTTCCAGCCAGGCCTTTCGTGACACCTTTAAAGTCAGGAACTTTTCAGCTCCCCCTCGTATATACCACCAGGTAGACACTCCTATGACCTTTACTTATCATGGCTTAATGCACTTTAAACATGTTCAGATGTATATAAGTTCACGCATTTCGTCAGTAACAATACATCCTTCTTCGCTTTATCTTACATTATCTAAAATACTTCCAAATATATATTTGCTATGGTCTCTTAAAGTTAATATTTCTTGCTTCCTCTCAGTTATGTTTCATCAAATGTATACGGTATAATGACTGTAGACTGGTAATATTTCTACTTGATGTCAAATAGAAGGACTAAAATTCAACGAAAAGAACACATTTTAACAATTGAGAAAGTAATATCAGAATAAGTTACAACTTTTAAGTATCAACTCGAATATTCGAAATATGAAATTGTTGAAAAACGTCTATTGTACAAAATTTCACACGAACGCATAACATTGAAGTAAATGGTAACTTCCAAGTGTAGCTAATATGTATTTAGAGTAGCAAATATATTAGAAACACTACAGTCATATATACATTGTGCGAAACTATATTAATGAAATATATTATCTTCATATAATCTTAAGATATAAACTGACATCTACTTGAATTATACAAGTATTTTTGTAAGCACTTCAAGTAGTGAACGACACTTCTACAATGTGAAACAATTCCGCGTACCACTATACATACTACATTATACCAACACCATCACCACTACAGCTTCTACTACTACTACTAACTCAAAACTTTACTGTATAGCACAAAGTCTGACATTTCCAAAATACTAATATTTATCAAGCATTCATACTTCAATACTTCATTTATTATTTTTCTTCCTTAAAACTACTTTATATAACTATAAGTTACAACAGTTATGTACTCAGACATGCAAATAAAAGAGATTTAAGTAAAAAGTAACCAAAAGTAGAAAAAAAGCTTGTGGTGAGAACAAGGGATAAATTCTAAAATATTTTGTTTTTATCTTTTACTTGTTTCAGTCATTTGACTACGGCCATGCTGGGGCACCGCCTTGAAGAGTTTTAGTCGAACAAATTGAACACAGGAACTTATTTTTTTAAAGCCTAGTACTTATTCTATCAGTTTCTTTTGCCGAAGCGCAAACACTCCGAAGGGGACGTAAACACACCAGCGCCAGTTGTCAAGTAGTAGTGAGGGACAACACACACACACACACACATACATACACATACATATATATATATATATATATATATATATATATATATATATATATACATATATACATATGCATATATATATACAAATACATATATATATGTACATATACAAATATACATATGTACATATACATAAATATATATGCGTATATACATACATATATACATACATGTGTATATACATTTATACATATATATATATATACATTTATACATATACATATATATATACATACATACATATATACATATATATATATACCTATATACATACATATATACATACGTATATATATATAAAAAAATAAACAACACGGATTTCAAAGGTGATTGCAGTACGCACGTTTCATGCTACTTCAATTTATTTAAGTAATGCGAGCATTACCTTAAATTCAATATGAAGAGCAATCTTCAGCTGCACGAAAATGCAGAAAAAATTACTGTAGAAAAGACATATTATAAATGTGGCAACATTTCAAATCCAAGTGGGAGAGAGAATACATAAAAATCCAAACCGTCTACGTATATATATATATGTATACACAAACACACAGAGACACACAGAGACACACAGAGACACACACACACACACACACACACACACACACACACACACACACACACACACACATATATATATATATATATATATATATATATATATACGACGGCATCTTTAATTTCTGTCTACTTTCAAATCCACTTACAAGACCTTAGTAGGTTCGAGGCTATAATAGAAGACATTTGCCCAAGGTAGCACGAAGTGGGAAAATGAATTTAACAGATTAGGGAAATGTTTAAGAGAGGAATAGAGGTAAGTATCCCAGCCTGATAGTCAAATGAAGAACACGAATACACATTCCAATAAACAGTGTTGAAGGACATTTACTTACTTGATTACTGGAACCACTTCTTTTTACTCTGAAAAAGATAAGTACAGCTACGAGAGGTATCAACTCCCAAACAGTAAGCACTGTAGTGAAGGACAGGTAAGCTTTGCCTTTACTCAAATTGATCATATCTGCCTGTAAAGAGAGTAGTGAAAGCCTTTAAAAAACATTATGATAAAAGGAATGCTCAAATTGATCGGTCATTTGTGCTTAGATGATTAGTCTAAATGTCGAAAGTCTTTTGCCACTATAACATAATTTTCTTGCCCTGAATTCTACCGATCAAGATATTGTTGTGAAAGTCATTTGGCCATTAATCATACACTTGAAGAAGAATTTAACTATAAACATTAACTGGAAATGTAGGACAAATGGTCATACAGGCTGTTGAGGAAATATATGTCAACAAGTAACAACAAAAGAGAAGATTGTTTTTATTCAAGTGTTTTGCCTAACTTGAATATGCATATATGTATTGAAGGGATACATTGTATCTATCTAATAGTATTTTCAAATCAACTTTTGCTCTTCAACATTTCCTGGTTAATAAGCAAAGTTCGAAATCAACGTTGCCCTTCAACGTTCCGAGGTCTATAAATAAAGTATCAGTCAAGTACAGGATTCGATTTTTCTCCTCCTCTATTTGCTCTCTTTTTGAATCGGATACGTTGCGTTGAGGGATCGGTCATGGGCGACCACCTACAGCGACTTTTTCTCCAGATATTAAAATATACTGAGTGATGGACTAACAACCTCTAATTATAGTAAAACTGATATACAGCTGAAAATGTCCAATGGTAGTTCGATGTGTAGTATAGCACAGAACTGTTAGTGATAATAATAATAGTAATCCTTTCTACTTTAGACACAAGGCTTGAAAATAGAGAGGAGAGGACTAGTCGATTACATCGACCCCAGCACTTGACGGTGCTTATTTCATCAACCCCGAAATGATGAAATGCAAAGTCGACTTCGGTGGAATTTGAACTCAGTACGTAAAGACTGACGCCCGGCGTGCTTACAATTCTGCCAGCTCGGTGCTTATGTTGACGTCAGCGGTATTTGAACTCAGGACGTAAAGACAGACGAAATGCCGCGAAAAATTTTGACCTGTGTGTTAACGATTCTGCCTGCTCGCCAATCCTTTCTACTCTAGGTATAAAGCCTGAATTATTGGGGGAGAAGTAAGCCTATTATATCGATCCCAGTGCGCAAATGGTACTTATTTCATCGATCTCGAAAGAGTGAAAGGCAAAAAAGAATCGACGGAATTTGAACTCAGATTATAAAACTGGGCGAATACCGCTAAGCATTTTGTCCGGCATGCTAACGATTCTACCTGCTTGCCGCCTTAGTAGTAGTAGTAGTAGTAGTAATAATAATAATAATAATAATAATAATAATAATAATAATAATAATAATAATAATAATAATAATAATAATAATAATAATAATAATAATAATAATAATAAATGCCCTGATACAGTATCAAGCACTGGTTCTCATGGCTTCTGATCTTAACTAATTGGAAGGTGTTATCGTGTACATGTTTTGTCTTGGTATAAAAGCTGGGTTACAGGAAATATGGTCAATACTACAGATTTGTTTATCAGTTGCATGACCTTAACCAGTTGAGCATGTCCAGAGCAGAAGTAATAGGAGAACATCAGTCATGTGTTGAGAGGAATTCTTTGGGGGTTTGAATAATTTACCACTTGAAACATGAGTATTTCGTTCAACATCCTTAACCACGCTTATTCAAGAACGTTTTGAGCGGGATAAGCTACTCGACCTGAAGAAAATTCTGACTGGGCCCCACCTGCAAGGTGATACACTGTTTATCTTGATATGAGATTACCATGTCGTGTACATAATGTTGTGATGCATGTGCTTAGTGTACTCTTATCAGACGGGTAGTCATGATGGGCTTCGTATATTTTACCCCAGTGTCACTTTGATGGTATGCGTTGCTTTCACTCAGTAATAATAATAAAGGAGTTTACACGGATGGCATTGTTCAAAACACCGAACACAGATCATTTGAGGAGGGAGCATAACAACAGAAGTAACCCAGACGCCGCAAGCAAAAGAAAAGAAACACAGGATATAAGACACCAAATTTCTGTTTACGCATAAGATACCATTAGAAATATTTGTGGGACACTGATGGATCCGGAAATAACAGCTAGCTATGGTTCGCTGAGGAGAAATGCCATGTTAATCTACAATGCTAAGAAAAAAAAAAAAAGAAAAGAAATTTAACTGCTAACCTTCAAACAAGCCACAAAACATTAAATGTAATAATAGCCCAGAAAAAAATTTTAAAACATGATTTCTTCCAAAAGTGCAGGACGAGGCTGTAAGTGCTCATATGACTGTAAAGATTAATTTCTGATAAACAAAACAATAATCAAAGATTTCAAAAGAATAATCTGAGTATGCCACGGACTTGCAAATATTACCTATGAGTAGCACCTGTAATAAAATGATACAGGAGAAAAGGTCATTAGAAAGTAGCAAGTCTTGCAAATGGTAGTTATAAAAGAGGTAGTTATAAAAGCTAAGCCTATTTCTATTTAAAGAGGAGTAATGCAACGGGACTCATTTTCTCTCTGACAACTGTTTTTTCGGTTTGGCACTGACAATTTTGACCAACATACTAAACCGGACTGGACTTGGATGCTACAAATGATAAATAACTAGAAATACTACTTGAAATAGTACAAACAGATAAGATTCGAATTCAAAAAGGGGAAAAGTTAAGAACGTGGCAGCCTTTGAGAGAGGAAAATAACTAAGACCATTAAAAGACACACAAACAGAACATTAATAGACATACAAAGAGATATATAAATACTTAGAAATCAATGAACCACGCTGTTCTGTGTAGAAATAAATGAAAATATTAGGAAGGAATATTATAGATGCATAAGATTAATACCGAAAACATAGATAAATGTAAAAGAAGGTAGAAAACATAAACACTCTCTTTAACTGTCCTAATAAACTATAGTATTTTCAGGCGGAAGCTAAACGAACTTGCAAGACTACAGAAGAAAAAATGACTATTTAGAATATATAGCAAAATTTGAGCAAAAACGATTTTATTTACCACGAATATAAGAACTAAGGAATATAGTCACATTAGAAAACTCTGATACCCACTTTAGTACAAAAGGATTTTATACAGAAGCAATCAAAACAAAAGCATCTTTCTTTCTCTAAAGAAACCAACAAATCATATAAAGCTGAAGCTGATGTAACTGGTTATTATGTGACAAAAAAAGAAGACAGGCAATAGACGCTGTGAGAAAGCCAATATCTGAGCAGAAAAGGAGCTGTAGCATGGAATGTCATGATAAAATGATGGTAAGAAGAACTCAGACAAATACTAAGAGCAATACCAGAAAAGGCTGAACCGGGAGGAATTAGACAATCGCAAATAGTGGCTGAAAAGTGTAGTACTGAAAGCTAAACCCGAAAGATTCTTGACTGTGGTATAGAATCAAAGCGTTTTTTCCCTACACCACCGAACGTATACAATGAAGCAGAATACAGTAACTGTAGAATATGTAATGGGAAAGAAACAGCTAACCACAGTGCCACTAGCTGCCCAGTATTAGTCAAGAAAGTATACATTTGTATTTTTGATTTTTATATGTACTAGAAGTTAGTGGCAGTATTATGACTTACCATAAGAAAAGAGGCATTATAGGTATACACAAGAAAAGAATTGAGAAAAGGACAAAGTGACCTCTGGGAGAATATACATAGACAAGAAAATGACGGAAATGCAACCAGATACTGTTATCATGAAAACCACGAAAAGAAATGCCTCTTAATTGAAGTATCAGTTTCAACGTATAATAATATATCTCTCAAAGAAATAGAGAAATTATACAAATATAAACAACTGAAAATAAAGGTAACCCGAATGCAAATAAAAAACAATCCCATAATAAAAGGTGCTTTGGGAATGTTAAAATATATACAAATACACAAACAAAACCCCAGGATTTAATCACATATGCAAAAAATAACATTACTTGTTGTTGCTCACATATAATGTAGAACACATTTAATACAATAGCAGCAACAAAGCCAAATGAAACAAAAAAAAGTGCACATACGCACGGCGCACAGAGCTATTCTCGATAAAGTAGAGAAAGCATGAAATAAAACTAAGAACAAATAAGAAAGCTATTTAATTCAGCTCATTTTCATCTCATTAGACAGAATAATGAGAAATTTGTACCATCAGTGAAAGATTTTATAACTAGCTAAATTGACTCAAAGAGAAATCACGAAAAATGCCTAACTTGAAATTTATACATTTTCTTTGTTGACCAAAGAAATTAATATAATTACACGAATGACTGCGACAGAAAATGACAAATGGTAAAAATAAGTTTTAAAATAATTTAGTAAGACTAGAAATTTTAATTAAAATTGCACCTGAAGTGAGGATAGAAAATTATTAGCTTGATTAATTCTACTCAAGAAAAACAGGGGAGACAACCGCAAAATTTTAATTGGTTAAAATTAATAAAAAATAAAACGCATTGGGAACTAGACTTTCTCTTTGGAAGTACCGTGACAACTGTGGACATATTTCGGTAATTTTAATGAATGAAAATATTTTGGCTTTCTGAAGTGTAGTTATTTCAACTCTGTTATTGATGAAGTTCCAGCTGAGCAGTTCAGAAACTTTCGTATTTTCCGTGTTTGAATATTGATAGTACTGAGCAGAGTAATTAATGAAGTAGTCATTTAGTCTTGTGTTCGCGATGGACGAGTATACCTTTAATCAATGAGGGTAGTTTTATTTGTTATTAAACCACATGAAAAGTTATTTGACGGATTAGATATACTTACATGTGGATCTTGGTTTCGTTATCGTTATAAGCTTCAAATAAAGCAGTGAGCATAATCGAGATGACTGTTAAGTTTTTCAGATAAATTATGACACACTTCATATAAGAAATATATTTGTAATAAATAAAATCTAATTAAAGGAATTGATAACAAGTTATCAATGACTTTGGTGGTTATGTGGCATCAACCAACCTTGGATTCCACGAGTCAACATTTTTGACTAATAAGACGATACTAATTTTATATCAACATATGTCAGTCCTGCTTATCATAGTTCTCTACTTGACGGTATTTCATAATATAAGTTTCAACTTTTTAAACCCCAAACCTGACCTAAGTAATTCTAACCATAACCGAGCTGACCTAAGTAATTCTAACCACATCCATCCTGTTTTTTTTTCTTTTCTTTTAGGTAAAGTTTATCTAAATGTCTGTAAAAATATAGTGGTCATTTAGAAAATAACAGACAATCACTAAAAAGAAAATGATTATTTGGAAAGATTTGTTAAATATTAATCTATACCGGTACAATATCAATGTTTCCGGAATCTTTGGAAATTCAAGTTTTTTGTTGATACCTTTTTAAGATGCAAGAAACAGTGTTATATTGATTGCAATAGAAAAAATATGGCAACCATGTTTCTTTCAAATAGTTCTCAATAAATTAATAAGATTTTTATTTAGATTCAATAACGAACAGGCAATTATCTGAAAACTAAACAAATTATTCTCGTAATGAAGGAAAGAAAAGCATATACGTAGAATAATTCGAGAAATAATTCATTTTCAAACTGTTGATATATAAAGGGAGATTTTTATGCATTCATTAATAAGATTCTACACTTATACCGAAGCCAAAGATAATTGTCATCCTCTTATATTACAGTCGATAGGATATTGTTCTTTTGTTATCCCCATGTCGACTGGATTGAATTGGATTAGTTTCTAATCTCTTTATTAATATATGAAATGGAAATATATGAAATATATGAAATGAAAAAAGGTTCAGGAATAAATTATTTTGCTATGAGGAACATGTAAAATAAACGATTATCGTGAAGAGAAATGATTTTACTCTTTTGTGTTACTAACAAATATGTTAAGACATTTAAGGTAGGAAATGAGAAGCCGATATGTATAAGTATAAAATGTTAATTACTAAATAATATAAATATTGACAGCAAAATATAGAATTAGTATCAATTATTCTCACTTTTGTAGAAACATGTCGATAAACTTCGACATTTTCTAATTCTTCAAAACGTTTCATTTAAGTACGATTGAGTTGTATTTTTAGTCGTGATTTGACTTGTATGTATGAGTCAGATCTGACGAAAGTAGTGGAAGAAGAAACAAATTAAATAAAATTTCCTTTTCACAATAATTTAGTAGCGTATTGGGTCTTTAGCAATAGAATCATCAGTGAAATGGGGTATCTGTACCTCAAATGTTTATCAGATATGTAAACCCGATTCGGCCTAAGAATTATGCTAAGGGTACACACGTGTCCGTGGATTATTCAGCAACTTACTCATTGTAAGCTGTGAATCGATAAATGCACATCCGGAAAACCGACGGAGGATCTACATTGATCAGCAGCGGATATCTACACAAACTCCTTTTCGTAGCTATTTATGAATGACGTAAAATAGAAAGTTCCGGATGTCAGAAATTACAACTCGGTCTTCATTCTCAATTTGATCGACTCTACTAGCACTACTAAAATCTGATCAACACTTCTCTCTTTTTGGAAATCTACTGCTTTGCCCATGAGATCAAACAGATAAATGTTTTTAGTATAGGCACAAGACTTGAAAGTTCGGAAGAGACCCGACCACTCCAATACTTCACTGGTATACTGATCCCAAAAGGATGAAAAGCAAAGTTGATTTTAGCAAGATTTGAACTCAGGGCGTAAATAAACAAAATAATAATGTAAGACAATTTTGTCCAGCGCTCTAATGATTTTCCTAAAGACTCAACTCGCCGGAATAAAATACCGCAAGGCATCTTGTCCAAAGGCTCAAGCGATTTTGCCAAAGAGTTTTTCCACTTGCATTGAAAATATGATTGGGAAAATATATCTCGTTTAGATGATTTGTTTCTGTGATTTTTTTTATGCTTAATGTTTTATTCTATAACAAATATTTATGAATGTTCACTTATCAACCAAAAATTTAAGAACAGCTGTTACTCGGGTTTTTAACTTTGAAAACAGTTAACGCCAGAACTTCTTTGTTCCTTAAAATTCCTATATTTTGACTTCAATCATTAAATAAGATTTTGACTACAACCATTCAATAAGACTATCTGGCACACCAAACGGTCTCTTTCGATTTCTCTGCTCTGTCGGCTTTGTATACTAAATGTAACACATAGCAAATGGACAAATCTTATATTATTTACTAATGTTTCTGTTCAGGTAAAAATGTTAATTTTAAGACAAAATATTACCAGATTAAATTTTACAGCAGAAAGTATTTGCATGTTACGTTAAATCAGTAATATTTACAAAGACTGAAATTAATATCTGATTGAATAAAGATTAAATATTGATGCAGTAAATGGAACATCTGTGATTCTTTATCTGGTGAAACTACTTCAAAAGTATTTTTTCTCGTTGAGCTAAGTAATTCTAAGTTTAGATTCTTCATGGGTGGCAAACATTTTACCAGGATTTCGGAGAATCATTTTAGAGAAATTCTTTTCAATTCAACTAATATTAACTGAAGTTTTTTAAAGCTAGTTTGTATAAAGTGTATTTAAAGTTTACAATGAGCTAAACAATAGAGAAGGATATCAAATATATTGAAGTTTCCCCCATTCAATGTATGGAAGTAAATCAAAAGGTTGATTGCGAATACAAATAGTGGACTAATTCAAAGCAGAAACTGGTAACAATTGAATCTGACTTTCAATTTAAAGAATGCACATTTAAGGTAGAAATACAAGATATATTTTCCTCCACGTTTTGTTATACTGATGAAAAATTACATGCGTTAAACATGAACCTAGTTTTCATAACACTTTAAAAAGAAATGATTCTCTAGTCTATAGTAAGTATATTAGACTAAGTTTCTGGTTGACTTAATTATGCATTTTATAGTATCTAGTAACTTGCAAAGGACAATAATTACGAAACATCCTTTAAATAAATATTTATAGAGTTTTCATAACTAAATTTTGAAAATCCTATCTATAAAAATAGATTACTTTCTGTCTGTTATCGATGTACTGTTCATTTAACCACCAAATTTCTTGGAGAAGTGTGTCATGAACTTAAAGAAAAGAGGGATATATTTACATATTTTAAAGGAAGTAAAGGTTTTGTGAGAATTAGTGAAATAATGTACTTGCTTGATCAGAAACATCAACCCAACCGTAACCGAATCGTGGTTTTTGTCCTTTCAAAGACGGCATCACTGCAAGCATGTTGTAGAGAGCTCTGGAACCATACATAATGAGTACGAATATAGATACACCGACAACTGTACATGTAGATATCGACTGAAAAATATGGGAACAACAAAGGGAAAAATCAGCAAGAATGGTATTTTGTATATTCATCAATTGTCAGGTGAATGAAATTATAAACTAAGTTCGCAATGTATCTTCCATTTAATAGCATTATATGTTCGCTGCTTTACGCTGGAAAAGTGATTCATTGAAGGAGTCGCTGTTAAAAAATACAATATATTTTATAGCAGCTTAAATTCTGTCTTGTATCATTTACGTACACTAATTAATATTTGTATGGTAAGAAGTTTGTTTTCCAGCCACATAATTCCGGTTTCATTCCCTCTGCGTCACACTTTGGACAAGTGTCTTTTACTATATCCCCAGGTCGACCAATGCCTTGTGAGTGGATTTTGTAGACGGAAACTGTTTGATAGCCCGTCTTATATATATATATATATATATATATAAGGGTGAATGCCTTTTTGCTTGATCCCACCGCTTGACAACCGATATTGGTTTGTTTATGTCCTCGTAACTTAGCGGCCTGAGTGACCGAAGAATAAGTATCGAGTTTAAAAGTAAGTACTGGGGCCGATTCATTCGATTAAAATGCTTCATGTCGATGCCCCAGCGCGGCCTAAGTCCAATGACTGAAACAAGCAAACGATAAAAGATAAAAGATAAAAGATAAAAGATTTCAAGAGATTAATCATCAAAATTATTCTAAAATTGAATTTTTTTTACATACCATTTGAAAATTGGCTTCAGAACCGGAATCCGTTATTGGCGATTTCGTCTCTTAGTATACTGCCGGCAAGACCAATAGTTACTCCCTAACTTAACGGGTTAATGAGTATTTTGTTTTATATTATTGGATATTTTCAAGAGGTTTCAAATATTATAGGCCGTTTGATAAAACACAGGATTTTATACGAAATGAGAACTAGTGTCTCACTTTATGGTGCCAACCATTAGTTGACAATGTTGGTCGAATTCTTCTAATAAGCTCATTTCAATTGAATATGTTATAGATTTCAGTCATGGACTGTGACCATGCTGGGGTTCTGCCTTCAAAAATTTTAGTCGATCATCTCGACCCTAGTGTATATTATAGTCTAGTACCTATTTTATCGGAATCTATACGTCGAACTGCTAATGTAAAGCGACCCAAAGAGACATTACATAACAACACTGGTATTTAGAGTGGTATAACTATAAGCACAGACACGCTCATTATATGCGTATACATACATGCGTGAGTGTGTGTGTGTGTGTGTGTGTGTGTGTGTGTGTGTGTGTGTGTGTGTGCGGGCGGGCGTATGTCTGTGTGCTTTTACACAGCTTTTATCTACGAAATTTCACTTACTAGATATTGGTCAATTCGAGACTATAGGAAAAGTGGTCCTTGCACAAATGCAATGCAGTGGGATCGAGCATGGAACCAAGTGGTTGCGAAGTGAATTTCTAAACTACGCAATCATGTCTGCGCTCATTCAATAGAACTACTGCACCTCTATACATAATTGATGTACATAGTTTAAATATAAATAGAACTCAACTAATGTAGAAAAAAATAACATACGCAATCAACAAATATAACAGTAAATATAGATGCAATGAAATCAGAAACGACATTGATTGTTTTAAAGGAAGGTGAAACAATGTTGTGACAATCGTAAGAAAAACTCGTTTTAAACAAAAATGTATTCAGACAGCAAAGTAAATTCAAGAGAAAATCCACTCCTGAAGTGGATGTCGAATGTGTTAATAGGACTTAACGACATCATAAATAGCGAATTGAAGTTGAATAGAAGAATATTTGTTACAATAGAGAGATAATGTTTCGAAAATTAAATGAACATCTGAATAAGTGAAATGAAAACAAGTATTTATCGAATATAAATTTCAGTAGCCGACTCAGAATATCTTCAGACATTAATATATATTTTTCAAATGAATTCAGTATCACGTTTCTAATCTCGTTAAGGTCGAAGTACTCAAACATACTAAATATTGTTACCATATTTGTTTCTGCTATGAACGAGACTGACAAAGCTAACAAGTTTTATTGTTCATATATTGACGAGTTGTCAGCAGATTCAGTCCTACATTCAGAAAGCAACAATACATTCCTGACCCTCGATACAGTATAACTACATAAATAGTGAATTACCAGAAAATGTCAAGATCTCGCTTTATTTGTGGGTCTTTGTAGCCAATAATCTTAAGTGCCAGCAGTAGTAGTTGTATCTCTCCACTAAAACTCAGACTAATGTATGTCTATTACTGCGAGAGAAAGGCCTCTCACTTGATAACCAGACAGTTATGTAAACGAAAGAATCGTTAAGGACGGGAGATATCTTTGAACGCGCTACTTGTGGTTCTGCATTAAAGTGTAGAATACTGTAATATGTTGATATTAAGTAAGCATAATTAAGAATTTGGCAAGTCATGGAAATGTTATATTCTCGCCGATGAGCTAAAAGGAAGCGAAACGTGTATGGAATTGCTGATGAAAGTCTAGCCCATTAAATCGACCCAGGTATTTGACTAGTACCTTATTTTATCAAACCCCAAAACAATGAAAGTCAAAGTTGATCTTGGCAGGGTTTAAATTCCAGACGTAAATAGTCTAAATATTTACAGATATTTTCTTCGACACTCCTAATTATTCTGCCAACCCATCACCCTCACTGATGAAAATACTATTAGTCACTATTCCATTTTCTCTCATCACATGTGTTGCATAAACTTTAGCTTTTCAACACTTTTAATATGAAATGTCTTTTGTCTCATATAGCTGTCTAAATATCATTAAAGTTTATTACATACTTACCAATATGGACTTTCACATTGATTTCAACGTACAAGCATTCAGTTGCTGGGAAATTGCACAGCCTAAACATTGAATTAACGTGCAAAGTGGCTAATCATTGCGCAGACACGTGTACCCCTAAGGTAATTCTCAAGAAGAATTATATGACAAAATATACGACAAGGCTGATTTTTTAAATTACACTTACAGGCCACCCGACAGACTTCTATATATTTTCCGTATACACAAATTGTCGAGGCTTAGGACTCACGAGGCTAAGGACTCACGAGGCTTAGGACTCACGAGGCTAAGGCAAATGCATTTGCCCAAGATACTACGCAGTAAATTGAGTTCGAGATCTCGATGTTACAAAGCGAATTTCTTAACTATTCACGTATGTCTGCATCTATAGTACTACATTAGATCTAGACTACAGTCATCATTACAAGCACTGAGTGGCCAAAATAATCTTATCGTCCCAGATGCAACGATAAATTATATAAAACAACACGGAGAGAAAAAACTAAAACATTGCTTGTGTTGTTATGCCCTACACCAATCCTGATTGAATAAGAGTCGTGAATTTGTCCACCCAAGACGTAGAGGATCCTTCAATAGGTAGAATATGATCATGATTCAAGTATTGTTTTGTACTGCTTGTTAGTTTTGTAAGAGTTGGCATGTAGTTACAATACTAGTTAAACCATATCAAAATTAGATTTGTGTTTATAATAATCTTTAACTTTGAAGCCTACGTGTATATGTATAAAAGTGATTGGTTATTCTATAAAAATAATATTTCGAATAAGATAAAATTACTGCTTGCGTTTTATGCTGTTGTTTAGCTCCGGGTCAATCTTGATCGAATAGGTCTCAAAGAACATTGCAACAATACCATTCCCTCTTTACTACAACATTATCTTCTGCATCGTGTCCTTGTATAATACAATATAGTGTAATTTGAAATATGGCAGATATTTTTAGTAGGATTAGGCTCGAGGTCCGTCTGGTATTTCCGCTAGAGAATTTTATATTAAGTAATAAGATGTCACAAAGGAAATTGAAAAAGTGTACAGGAAAAGTGTGGAAGTTTGTTATTAAAACTTATGCTTACCCTTGCTTCCAGGGAACGTTTTGAAATAGGAACTTTAGAAAGTTTGACAATGACAATAATTAGGAACGAAGCTGTAGCCAGGAACAAACCATCGTTGATAATTACTCGTGCGTACAAATATTCCATCATAACACGTTTCTTGTATCTTTGGGCCCTCAAAGTCAGCGTAGCAAATGTAATGTTGATCACAAGAAACAAAATAGCAGCCAAACCAAGCAGTAGATTAGACTGGTTCCTGAAAGGAAAGCAAAAAATTACATGCCGGCTATACAGACATATTATGAATCTATTACAGATATAAAACGTTTTAAGAATTTCGTAATATCCTGGCATCAAACTAGAATAGTGTGTCGACGTAGATTTTTAAATAACCCATTACCTTCAGTTCTTTACGTAGACAAACCTGTCTTTAATTCTCTTAAAATAACTAGAATTAAGATATGGCGCTCAAGTTAGTCCACTATACTTTTTTCGCTTTCTCTTATATAAAGAATATTGTACCGAGTAAAAGAATATCAATTTAATTAAAACGAACTAATCAACTAAATTTAATTAGTGCCTCAGTTAATATTTCTACCGGCTATTTTTTATTTTGTTGATATTACAAATTCCAATGAACAATCATAACAACCCGCTAAAGACAAGCCGGTGTCTGATAACAAAATCATTATTTGAGAAATTGGGGCTAGTGAATAAAGCCGCATAATCAGATAATGTTTTGATCCTAGTGAAAGCTATTAAATACAGTAAATATTACATATTCTTTACCCTTAAGATCAATTTGAGGAAAACTAAATAATGTGAGAAATACATAAAACATTCTGATACAAGAAAAAAAAAAAAGCTAGGAAATTAAATCGAATTTGGTGGAAAATATTAGTTTTCTTGATACAAAATAATTTCCTATTGACTTTTATAAATTCTTCCGCAGTTTACTACATTTTTTCTCGGTGTTCTAGCAAGTTTCTTAATTATAGCCTATCGTTATAATGTTTAACAAAGAAACGAACAAGTTCGAAATTTTGCTATAACTTGCAGAGAAGAAACGAAAATAAATCATTGAGATTTATCTCATACAAGGAAAAGTAGAAGCGTATTTGGCACGTAGTGTACGACTACCAGCAAACGTGGAAGTTTATATCCTTTTTATTTCATTTTGAGTTGTCTCCCTTGCATTTCTATGTTTAGTTAAGCAGTGTTCA
Organism: Octopus bimaculoides; assembly: GCF_046866305.1. Classification (NCBI taxonomy): domain Eukaryota; kingdom Metazoa; phylum Mollusca; class Cephalopoda; order Octopoda; family Octopodidae; genus Octopus; species Octopus bimaculoides. Next base: position 120,117,478 of record NC_142933.1, on the reverse strand, counting down.
ATTACTGCTGATTAACGACAGTAGCCGCTTATCATTAAGTATGTTAGCACTTAACTCTACTTACTATACTGAGTGATTAATATCTATCTATCTATCTATCTATCTATCTATCTATCTATCTATCTATCTGTCTGTCTGTCTGTCTTTCTGTAAGTTCTCTAAATTAAACAAACTGAAATTTACAAAAGAAAAATAGTGCAAAGATTTATAAACACCAAACTCCTATCACACTAAAAGTGTTGATATTTGTTAGACTTGTAAAACAGTGAATATGTTATTTATATCGAGAAATGTTTTTGCTTGTTTTTTTTTAGATTCTTTCGTTATTAAGTGTCTTAATATTTGTTGAGCTTGAAAGACAGTGAATATATTACATTAAGACGCATTTTTTTTCTAAAGATTCCAGCTGTTTAGTTAGTTTGTGAAGCAAAATGACACAAATATAGGTTAAAACTGGATTATATATTTTTTAATGTATCCAAGTATGTTAAAAAGATATGTACTCTTCCTTCCTATCCATTTCTTTCCCCCAAAACATAGTCAGGATTTATAGATTTTGTCAACATTGTAATATTTAGAAGAAAATATCTCTGCAATGAAGTTGAAAATACTACGGAAAGCTATCATTTACGTTATTTTTCAGTCACGAAAATAATTTTAAAAATATAACACAGCTATGATATCTATGTTCATATCGTGTGAACGCAGGCTGTTGACAAACAAAAGAGAAAGAAAAGTGATGATATTACTTACTTTGTGATAGTTTGGTTAACTTCGTGTCCTTTCAGATATGCCTGACAGAAATAAAAATAACAAGAAACAGAAACTGTATTTATAATTTATATTTTACATAAGATGCATAAATTTATAGTTTTATTTATAATGGATTTTTTTTTCAGAAACACGTTACATTGAA
>NC_142933.1:120109062-120111562 GCF_046866305.1 Octopus bimaculoides | reverse complement strand
ACGTATTTATTCACTCAAGAAGAGTAATGGAAAGTTATTTTGAAAATTTAAATTGAAATAGATAGTAAACGTTGAAAAGCTATACTGATGTGAAAGATGTACAGAAACGATTATCTGTAAATAGACGATGAGGAATCAACATTCTTTGACTCTTAATCTACAGACAATATATTATGGTATGTGCCAACTAGAGAAAGTCGTTCAACTTTCAACAAATAACTGCATATCCCTCAAATCACACCGGTACTTCTTAAAAAGGAAGGATATACTAGACAATGTAGACCCTGATATACAAAGACATTGGATTGTCATGACCTGAATGCTATTGAGCATAGGTCCGCCCGATCAGCGTTGATCTAGAGCTAAGCATCAATATATGGAATGCCAGAGTTTGAGGAAAAGTAAGTAAAACTGATGTTCATTGAAAGATTCATACATGACGGACCAAGAAATAAAAGAGCGAAAGAATAAAGAGAGAAACATTAATTTAACAACCTTTATATCAATCTAGTGTCTTGAAATACAAGCCTATAACATGTATTATAAGAGGAGTACACTGGAAAATGTATAACAAAAATAATGTATTTCAATATAAATAGTAAATTATTAGTATTATTTAGGGTCAAAACTTATACTGGTGGGGAAATGATAAAACATTATCAAATTAATGTTGGGAATATTTAAGAAAAAGAAATATAATATATACGCATATATATATATATATATATATATATATATATATATATATATATATATGTACACCGACACACACACACACTCATACACACATATATGTTGTATTTCGGGACGGTCATTTATTTTGCCAAATAAACACAGGCACTATATATTAGTTCTTCACTCGTTTATTACTGTTCTTATTCTAACTCATGTCCATTGTCGGGAAATCTTTCGTCACACATTAGTGACCTCTTCAGCAGCATTTTCCGTCCTCGTGTGTGCTCCTGCACCTGGACTAAGCGGAGCAGGAGCACATACGAGGATGGAAAGTCACTGAAGAGGTCACTCATGTGTGACGAAAGATTTCCCAGCAAAAAGGAAGCTACTTCTTCGACCAGCCAACATCAAGCAGAGAGAACATTGGGCCAGTGAGATGGTGGAGAGGCCACTAACATTTTGGGAAACTATTATATTCTCTAATGAGTCCAGATTTGCTGTATTTCCTGACAGTGGTCGAGTGTGGTCTGGAGACTCTATAATCAAGAATTTGATGTGTAAAGATTGCAGCCAACAATGAAACACGGCAGCTATTCTATGGTGGTCTGGGGAGCAATTTGGAACAATGGTTGATTAGAGCTGGTGGAGTGTAAGGGAAAGCATAAACTCAGATAAATATGTCCACATTGCAGAAAGGACTTTTTCCAATATTCTTCAGTGGTGAGATGATTAAAGAAGAGTTTTGACTTATGGAAGCTGGGGTCCTTGTCACACAGCTAAAATGACACAAGATTTGAGCCCTATTGAACACCTTAGCGACATAATCGGCAGGACACTTCATAAGAAGAACAGGAAAGCATCTTCAAAGCCAGCTCCTTTGAGATTACTGCACGAAACTATGCAAGAAATTCCGCAAGAGAATATTCGTCATCTGATCAGTAGCATGCCTAATAGGGCCCTTGTATTCAAAAAGGCAAAAGGCATGTCTACTGAATATGAAATATTCACATTATTACAATTAATAAATAATTTGAATATATAATATCAGATTTAAATAAATTTTAATGATAAGGGTATCTATTTACTTTTGTTATGTCTGTGTATATATGCATGCATACATACATACATACATACATACATACATACATACATACATACATATGCATACATATACAGCTGTATATATACATGAATATATACACACATAATACATATGCATGCATATACATACACATTCATGTATTTACATGCACATATACCAACATGAATATCAGTATGAATACAGTGAAACAGATTTGTTGCAGATATATAGGGAGAATAAGTGAAAAACTCAACGAGAAAAATTATATATATGAGCGATGAAATAGCCGGTTAATTACAGTTGAATTAACCAACAGGCCATGACAAATTAAGTGTGCATAAATCAGAAATGAAATTTTACGAAAATGAGAAAGCAACGAGACTAATAGATATAAGTATCTGGGTATTTTGGTATATGACAAAATCAAGGAAAGTGGATTCAAAGAAAGCTTTAGGCGAGAATATCTCAGGAGAGCCAAATTATATGGGAAGATGGGTGAATAGAACAAACAAGATCGGGACAATAAACACATGGGCTGTTTCCTTAATGCGGTATAGCGCAGGTGTTGTTGGGTGGTCAAAGAACGAGCTTGAGGAAATGGACAGGGAATCCAGAAACGTGATAACAACTAACAACGAATTAGATCCCAAAAGCGATATTGACTGGCTGCATGTGCCTAGGAACAGGAGGGGAAGAGGCCTCATAGAATGCAAGATCTATGTTGTCAACGAGAATAACAGTCTG
>NC_142933.1:120049062-120104062 GCF_046866305.1 Octopus bimaculoides | reverse complement strand
TGTCCCCACTGCTCAACTAGTACTTATTTTAACGATCCCGAAAAGATGAAAGGCAAAGACGACGTCGGCGGTATTTGAATTCAGAATGTAAAACCTTAAAAATGTCGCTAAGCATTTTGTTCGGCGCCGTAACAATTCTGCCAGCTCACCGCCAGAATAAATGATGCAAGGCATTTCCAGCGACGCTCCAACGACTAGGCCGCTTGGTTGCCTAGTTGGTCATCATTTTAAAATAATCCAAAGTATAAGGGAAAAGGGAAAATTCCATCCCCGAATGTATTAGAGAATCATGATAGATTAATAAACAAATCAGGATATTTGTAATCAGGAAATACAACATCGGGCTAAAATATTGACAGCGTTCTTGACGCACAATAAATAGTCTCAAAATTTACTTCGATAAACAACATTTATAACAAAATAATTAAAATATAGGAGGAGTATTCAAAGAAATTTGAATTAAAGATATTTTCTTACAGATATCAAATTTACAGAAACTATTTGCTGATCGTTTCTCCGAACGCTATATATAAGCTCTAATCATATTGTTACAAGAATTACAAAGTAGTATTAGCCAGCTTTCAGTATCGTATTACACAAGAAAAAGCTGTTTAAAACCTAAAATATAAACAGATTTATAGGAAAGTTTTCAAAGAGTAGATCATACGAGTTAGGATCGAACCCTTCATGTAAAACTGAAACTATGATCATAAGTTGTGCGACTATTCATTTAGTGGGAAATAATTGATTTCTGTATTGTTGGTATGATTGGCATATCAGAAAATGTTAATTGTACACGTGTCCATTGACTGAGATTGTAAGTTAACTTTGTGATCAGGTGTTTAGTTATTGCAAAATCTTTTAGAGATGTTCGCATCATCTGAAAGAATTTATGTTGGAAACGTTTGGTTATTGTCTGTATTTTATACTTAAATCGAGATTGAAATACTGAATATAAGCAGACAAAAGTGTTAGTTTTTCTAAAGGGAAAAAAATATTTGCTTTAACAGAATTTTATAAACTTTTGAGAGAACGTGAAGAAAATTCGAAAACCGCATAAAACTCTTAATAATAGATTTACGTGCGTTTCGAGATCCACCATTCCTGTCACGAAAGTCAACTCCAAAATACAAATCAATTAAAAATTGAAGGATACATGCAATGGGGAGTGAGTTTAATTTTGGCACACACGGTGAAGTTTGCTAACTATTGAGTACATGTTTGTTTCTTTAAGGAATCAAGTGTTATTATTCACTCGGAGAAGAATTTACTCAGTAACACCATCTACACGAAACTATAATCAAGTTAGTGTTTAGATATTTAATATAATGAACATTTGAACTTTAATTATAAAACAAATTATGCGTTGAAGAGAAACCATCATCAGTTAATGATTAATACTAATTTAATTATACCAGTAAATACAGGAGGCAATTCCAGGCATGTTTCAGTCTTATCAAACCTTCTCAGTGAAGTATAGACTGCACCGAACTTGAAGTCGTGATGAATAGTTTGTTCAACTTCTCTGTTTTATACGGTCGGCACTGAAACTTAAGTTCTCAGATGCTTTTCAGATAAGCTTCTTAGTAAACCACCCGAGGTGAAATATCGTATTGCATATTGAAGAATCATGATAAGCAACTTAGGTAATGACGCCGACACAGATTAGAGAATTATTTTATTCTGTTCAAAATGCCGCTAAATCCTTTTATACTTTGAAGTCCGTCTTTGATAAGATCAAGAACTAGTTATTGAATGTATCATGAACAAGAGAAATACATTCAGGCCAAAATATTGATGTAAACTTCCAATATTGTTTATGAGAAAAAGATATAGAAAATATGTATCGCATCACAAGAAAATGCCTTAAAATGTCCATAAGAACTGTAAGTAACATCTACAACGTTATTCATAAGAGGGTTGTCTTGATTGTATTATAAAATATACAAGCATGTCTGAACATGCCTAACATCTGTTAACTTTGAACAGTCTAATCAAAACTTTTGCCAAATGTGTTATAATGATTAGTTAAAGACCTTTATATACTTGTATTTGAAAATATAATAACGTGTAATGTCTTAATTTTTCGTGAGTGCTGCATACTTTTAAGAATTATAGTCGAACAAATCGACCTAGTACTTACCTCTTTTAAACCTGGTACTTATCCTATCTGGCTCTTTTGACGAAACGCTAAGCTACAATTATCAAGCGTTGGTGGAGTGACAAACACAGACACCAAAGACACTCACACACATATATACATACGACGGGCTTCTTTCAGTTTCTGTCTACCAAATTCACTCACAAAGCTTTGGTTGACCCGTGGCTATGTAGAAGACACTTTCCCAAGACGCTACGAAGTGGAACTGAACCAGGAACCATATAGTTGGAAAATAAACTTCTTAATCACACAGCCACATCTGCACCTTTAAGGATTTTCTTTTGAGTAATTACAGTGAAATGATGCAGAATATAAAGGTGTATTTTATTTTTATGTTTATAATTCAATCTACTTGTAATTAGTTACGCTACCAAATGTTTATTTGGTACCGTTTAAGAGAAAGAGGTGTCTCACATTACAAAATAATGATCGGAAATTCTCAAAATTCAACGAGACCGGAATTATGGCGAGAGAATCATCAGGTTAAAAGTTTATTTAGTATTGTTTGAATAAATCATAATTACAGTTCTGGGAAGAGGTTTTGTAAAAGTCGGTTTGTAAAGGGGGGGTCTCTAAATCTAAAAACTATAGTATTTATAACTACTGGCCACTTTTTATATGCTTCAGAAGCTCTGAACGTTTCTACGAACAAATGTCGAACAGTATAAATCTCTCTATAAATCCCAAATTTCAGTCTACGCTACGTCCTTAAATTTTGATATCCACTACTACCATCTACATGAACCTCGAAACTTACCAGTATACCTTTATCACCATCAACTCTTCTTATTTCCAAACGTATATCTACTATTTTGATTTTTCTACCCACTTCACTTTTTTTTTTATTTCCTTTTACTTTCTTTCAACTTTTTCACGCAAAAGAAAAGTATGCATTCAGCCCAAATGCGTACGTAATTTACTATCTTTGAAAAATGTCACACGGATGGAAACTGAACTATAACTTTGTAAGCTATTCACATAGATAAGACTAGTTCCCGAAGCATTCTGCACTTTATTATGTCTGTGAAAACTCTGTTCTCATGAACGAGTTCACAATTACCCTTCCACACACACATGCACGCGCGCATACATACACATCATTTGAGACGGGTTATGATCACACTTCGTCTATCAAATTTCGATCACAAGGTTTTAGTCAACTTGAGGTCACGATAGCAGATACTTGGCTAAAGTAACATCTAACTCGGAATCACGCGGTTATTATACGAACCACTTTGCCATAGAGACTTGCACAGAAATACAAGTTGAATTATTTACTTTGGAAGAGAATAATTTTAATGATAAAATTTCCAGTTAGTTCAAATGTTTTGTAGAAAACAAATGTTAAATACAATATACATTTCATTATGATTCTGCAATGATTCCCATTGAACGTATATAGCAGAGAGCTGAGGCACTCCAGCAGTACCTTTGGCATGAAATCGTGATATCGCAAAGTTTTAGCTTATTTCTGTATGAATTGCTATAATTTATCAAGCTAAAAAATCGGTTGATGGAATGCGGTTTGGAACGGAAAGGAAAATATATTGACGATGGTAAATTTATAGCATTGAAGAGATATAGAGCCTTGATTGGAAAACCTCAGCCAAGTATAATTCAGAAGCAACTACATCGCAACAGCGCAGATTCAAGGAAATTACTTATTTACTGATAATTGACTTGTATATTTACATTAACGGACGAAAACTAGTGTTTCGCCAAATGCGTATGCTAAGACTGAAGTACATTCTAGGTTATCTTACACAGTTTACCTGATAATTGAGGAAAGCGCCCGCCATTAATAGCAAATTGATTAACGTCGAGAAATAAAATGTGATGCAGAAGCAAACATTCTTTTGACTGCATTAACTTTCATAAATATTCAACTGCATGCTTTCCTTAGCAAAAGTATATGATTAAAATCTCTGACTGACAGAATTCTTCGATTAATCTATTCTTTATTTTTCCATTTCTTAAGAAAATGGTTATGTATAAAAGATGTTTCTTTTTTCCTACAGATAATATACTTCTAGAGTCTTTAATAGAAAATTTAGATTTCGAATAAATAAATTCGCAAGCTGGTTTGCAGTAGTTGCTTATTTTTAACAATTGAGTCTAGAATATAGAAAGGAACATAATAAATTAACTTATTGTTCATCTATTAATATCACATTTATATGGTTCAACAGAAGTCAAGTGAGGCAAAGCCTAAACACTATCAGAGTTTTTCGACGTCTGGTTGGAAAGTAAATGTCTTAGCTTTCCTCGTGAAAAATATTTGGCATGCTTGGCATGAGAAGACAAGAATTGTCGTATGCACGTAAACAAGTAAGTATTCATCAGAGAACTATAAAGGACAATAAATATGAATACATTGTAAGAAAGTGATTTTACATTAAAAAAAATTAAAGTAGTTAGATGCAGACGTGGCTACATGATTAAAAAGTGATTTTTCATAGACATGTCGGTTTGAGTTCAATCTTACTACCAGTAGTTTTGGCAAGTGAATTCGGCTGTAGCATCCAGCAGAACAATAGTTGGTGGGTGGAATTTGGGTAACAGAAACTCTGTTGAAATTTATCGAGTGCGTGTGTGTGTATGTGCGCGCGCGCGCCGGTGTTGACGTTCACACTAGTATTGAAAAGACTCAACATTATCACATTGGTGTTGATTATGTCGAATCTGATAACTCAGTGGCACTTCACATAGATCGATAAAACAAGTACCAGGTTGAAATAAGTACTGGGATCGATACACAAGTCATTCTCTATCAAACTTGGGTCAATATAATAGACTAAACTCTTCAAAGCAGCGGCTAAGCATTGCCGCAGTCCAAAGGGTATTTTATGAAATTTCCGAATGCTAATGCGAGTAATCAACGTAGCATGGAGTACTCTCCGTCCAGCCAGCTTGTCTGCTGCAAACGAAACAGAACAGCACAATCACTATAATATCACGGAGGAAATATTCGCTCCAGAAAATCCAAATGAAAAATTACAAGTTGGATATTGTGTATCGTGTGTCCATGTAGTACGCGGTGTGAAGTGCCGCTCTATTTGATCTGCCAATAAAGGAATCCTTTGTCTAGTTGCTGTAATATGCTTATTTCTGTCCAATCTTAATCTATTTTACAAAGACTGCCAATGTATCCGATGGCATTGATTTGCCTATCATACAAAGATGTTGGGCTGTATATTTGAATACTTGTGCAAATATTTTGAATATCATTCTAAAATAATTTGCGAAGCAGATGGCAATATTATAAGAAATGAAATAACTAAAGAAACTCTCAGTTAACTTGTTAAAAACTTTATTGAAGCTAATTTTTCTTTCTCTAAAATTTTCTAATTAGTATTGAAATGAGCTCTGAATTAAATTCAAAATACTAAAAATAGGTTTAATGTTGTAGAAAAATAACAAAGAACATGATTAATTGTATATTCTAATAAAAGATTATGCTAATTGTATAAAATGATTTAAGTTGTAGCAGTATCGGTAATTGTATACTTTATTATTATTATTATTATTATTATTATTGAAGTGTGTTTATGTGCAACAGATAAATAGATAATTATTTCATAAAACAATGCTTGGAATCTGATTTTGTTATCAGCATAAGTATACATTCATAAAACAATACACGTTTTTTTTACAAATATGAGGTGATAAATTGAATGAAGGGAAAACGAAGCATTGTCACATTCACAAGTTTAAAATAAGGACGTAAAGAAGTTAGACATAGCTTAGAATTGAAACTAAATCGCTGGCACATTCTGTTGAAACAACTCAGTTTAAACAAGTGCAGCGTTATAATGGTTATCGTAATTAAATTATTAACAGATAATTGTTTTCAACTAAGTATAGATAGAGATGGTTCGCTACAATTCAAGTGTGCTGTCTGTAACTATTGTTTATCAAATGGTTTGTTTATGAAGGTTGTAGATGTAAATATTAAAAAAGGAGATGTTTCGTGTCATTGCATTTTATCAACCGTTAAAAGCTCTGTTCTTAGCCAGTAACACGCGCGCACGCACGCACACACACATGCACGCTCACATTGATGTATAAAGTACTATCACACGTATGTGTGTGTGATGAAACGTTGATTCTGGTCATAAATATAATGAGAATAATTTTGGGATGAAGACACAAGTAGCATAGAATTCACAAATTCCTAGGATTAGGCAAAATATGATCGGTGCTCATATATTTAATACATTAAGAAAAAAATGTAATTAATTAAATTACACCTGTAATGCAGAGGAATTAATCATGAGTTTAATTAAAAATTTTTGTAAATAAAGGAAGAGAAGACAACCATTAGAAATAGAATGTTGACAATACAGTGAAGAGTGAATCTGATTTTGGCAAATTAGTGAGAACTGTGGTCATATTTTAGTGTTATTAGAGACAGACAGACAAACGGGTGGACGTTTTTTGTGAATAAATGCTGAACGACGAAGCAAAATAAAAATACTTGGGGAAAGGGAGACTGCTTGATTGTGAAAATGACAAACGCCAAAAGCAATTGATGAATAAAAAAGGGATATATATATATATATATATATATATATATATATATATATATGCATGTGTGTGTGTGTGTGTGTGTAGTTTTGTATATATTAAACGAAACATTGTTTCAGGAAATAAGGTAAAAATGTTATGGAGTTATAGAGACTAGCAAGTGACTTAGTCTAAGATTGTGTGAAGAGATTGAAACGACTGCATCGTGGAAGAGCCATATCAGCAATTTACTAACGCACACAGCTGTAAGCTTGATAAGGTATCAACATTTGCAACGCACGGTAGAACTATGTCTGTGACCAGGTAGCTGCTGTGAGATGAAAATTGTCACACCTCATGAAATAAATCTAAATTTTAAGTGAATTTAACAGTTTGTATGTTATTAGTTGGTACAAATGTGAATATACTAAAAATATGATTGTCGTGAAGGAGCTGTAACGAGGCAAAGAGTAAAATCCTATATCGTTAGGTCGGCGAATATATCAGTTTATTTTTTTATTCTTATATTTAAGCAGATGCAAGCATGATTGTATTGCTAAGAAGTTCTCTTCGTAATGATATGGTTTAGGGATCGAACTCAATGCATAGCACCAATGATATGTGAGTTCAATCTGTTGCCGGAAACTGTCAGATGAGGGTCCTTGTCTATTCTTGTATAGTAGACTTAATCTGTCACTCAGTTTATCACCAACATCTGACTCATAAGTGTCTTTAGACTCCTCCATTAAGAGTAAAAAAAAAAGAGACACAGTTACTTCACTATTATAGCACTTTAACAAAAATACAGATTGTGGAAATACTTAATTAAGTCGGTGTCGAAACACTGAGGAAGTTTATTGTGTGAGTGTGTTTGAGAGAGAGTGAGAGAGATGAATATATAATTAGTGTTAGCAGGAACGCGTACAAAAGTCTCTTCGATAATGATGACGTGTTTCATGAAACTTTATGGAATTTTCGCCATAGTATGTTGCTTTGTCTATGAAATAGAAAAACAATTACAATAGGAAGCTAGGAAAACAATTTTCAGTTGACATTAAACAGAAGAATCATCGGAGGTGCATGCTTTGCATAAAAGAAAATGCAACACACATGAAATAGCTATTTTAATACGTTTACGAGCTATTTAAACTTCGGTTCTTATCAAAGTAAATCAGCAGCTAAGTAATACTATAGAAAGCTGTGGTAAAGGAAACACGTATTAGAAAACGGCTTTTTCTCAGAATGGGATACAATTTAAGAAACGATACCGACGTTAATGAATAAGTACAGCATTCAAAGACAGCCCTTCAAGGGAAATAATTTTGGTTTTCTAAAGAGGCACTCAGAAACAAGCGAAAGCTTCAATTAAGCTATCTACACTAGTTCATATCGTAACCTACTCTTAATCTTGACGGATATTTTATATAACCTTGACATCTCCTTCACCTCCAAACACTGACATTTTCTCAGATACCAACGTATCGGCAACCACCAGAACTTTAATCACCACCCTGATAAAGAAGTCAACTTTCATCTTTTTGTGAACGCTACAAAAGTACCAATCCAAGACGGCGGACTGGTGGAAGTGTAAGAGCGTCAGAACGGATGTCTTGCGCAGTCTTCTTCCGGTTCTTTGCGTTCCTAGTTGAAATCTCTTCATGGCCTACATAGATGGTGGGCTTAATCGCTGAGTTTAATACCACAACTCGATTCTTGGCTACCTTTAGTAGAGTCCACTTTGTTTCAAGTATTGTGGCCTGGTCCCCAGTTAGAAGATACTTTCTTCCTCCCACACCTGTCTCAGGCCCTGTAAATTGTCATGAATTTCTCTTCCCTCTTGATTCAAAGACAACAAAATAATTTCTTGCTGAAAGGATGGAAACCTGTCAGTTTCTATTACCAGTCGGTTTTAAGGACAAGATCTGTTCTAATCTGTATCGTCTATATTTTAAATTCAGACTGGTTGGTATTAACTCTTTAGTATTAAGACTATTCTGTCAAATATAATGTTTATTTGATCACATTGTTTTGCATTAATCATGCATTATCAGGTAGCTTTGAGCTTTTGATGATGTGATTATTATTAAAAATACATTGTAGAGTAGGTGTAAGAGGTTAGATATGACCGGTTTGAACATACCACAGGTTGAATATTTTGGCTTGATATGCAGCACCAGTTTCATGGATAGTCTTACTTAATGAAAGTGTTTCATTTCGTTGTATTACTTAGGTGAGACCCTACAGTTTGGACTGATGGTATTTCACCAGTTTTACGCTGACTACTTACCCTCGACAAATGTATTTCAACCCATCCAAGAAGTTTGAATGCGTGAAACCATATTCCTCAATAGGCCTTCCCTTCCCGTGCCTCAAGGAACGAAGTTCCACAATTACAACCAATTTAAACGGCTCTCTTGTAATTGCGTTTTAGCAGCACAGTTGAAGATTACTGCTATAACATATAATTGATGTCACTCATTATCACCAGCAGTAAAATGTGGATCACAACGTTGATAAAAATAACCATAAAAGGCATAGGATGCTTTTGTTCACTGACAGCCAAGAAACGCTGTTGCTTTTCACCTGGGAATCAGACATTCTCGTCCATTGAGTGTCTACACGTTTTATGGAACCTTACTTTCAACAAAGATGACCCTGTAAGTAATAATAGCACAGAAAATGGCCCAACGTTCGCCGTCTGGTTTCCCCTCATTCTCTATGGTGGAAGAACTTAACAAAAACACCTCCGAATTCTCATCCTTTTCTCCGGTCTCGCCACAATATGCTTCTAGAAAATCTTCGATACATCCTGACGATAGCCTTCCATTATCGTTAAACTATAGTTTGCAGCAATCACCCTCTCTAAGCTATTACTTTCTCTCTCTTCCTCTCTCTCATATCGATTCACAGCTGATCAAGTCCGATAAGACTGTAGGATTTAGCTAAAATGTTCAAAGTTCACTGAGCCATCAGTAAATAATGACCATGTAGAGGTAAGGTTTGCCTCTGTAAGCAACATGATCAGTGTATAACCGAATGGAGTGCAATTGGTTATACACTGAAGAATTGAACAAGTAACTGAGGAAGTCCGTCGTATGAATGTGTATGTATATACATATATATGTGTGTGTGTGTGTGTGTATCTGCCACCACCGTTTGACAGCTGTTGGTTTATTTATGTCCCTGTAACAGCAATGTCACCGAAAAAATAAGTTCTAGACTAAACGCAAAAAGTGCTGGGCGCAATTCGTTCGACGACTATAATTTTTCACGGTGATGATCCAGCATGACCCCACTCTAATGACCAAAACAAGTAAAAGGTTTATATATATATATATATATATATATATATATATATATATATATATATATATATATATATATATATAAATTTCGACGTGCTGTCGGAGTTTCCGTCTAACAAACTCAAGTAGCAAGGTATTGGTTATCCCGAGGATCTTATAGAAGAGACTGACTTAAAGTGCTGCACCATCAGATCGAACCCAGAACTACGTGCTTGCAAAGAATGCTGCTCAACAATACAATCATGACTGTGATTGAATAACACGATCTTATAATTCTTCGCAATACATCTAAACTTTTATACCGTAGTAAGAAGTCCTTAACATATTATATGTAAAACGTAGAATTCTGGGCTGAAACGAAGCAAATCAATGTAATGGAATTAATCTATAGGCAGCATTCACCTCCTTCCTTCTCCTTTTCCTTTCTGCACGTAGATCTCAAGTAGCTAATTTCTGAGAGAACGTTGTAAATCTTCGTTCTGATTAATTATCTGTCAGATTTCACATTTAGGTTTCTGAGACAATCAATTACATTAAATTATCTAGTTTGATGGTTTGCCTTCCTATGTCCACGCTGGTTAACAACATTTTTAGTTGCTCTGACAGTCCGAACCACAGGCAGTTGAAAGAGTAAATTGAACAAAAGGGTAGTTTCATCACCAAGAAAATATCAATTACGCTATTACTAACACAATGTGACTGTCTTTTAAGGAATTTTAAATGCTTTTAAATAAATACAATATTTATTAATATCTTATATGTGCATCGCTAGCACGCCGGGGAAAATGTTTAACAACATTACGTCCGTTTTTACATTCTGAGCTGAAATTCCGCGGAGGTCGACTTTGCCTGTCATCCGTTTCGGGGTTGATAAAATACTTATAGTTGAACTGTGCAATGGAGGTTATCGAGTACGCCCAGCCAACTCCGCCTCACCTCTAAAATTGTTGGCTTTGTGCCAAAGTTCGAAATCAATAGCCATAAAGACGGAAGGCGGTGACCTGGCAGAATGGTTACCCCCCCCCCCCCCCCCCGGCAAAACGCTTAGCGGCATTTCTTCTGAGCCTGTGCCAAGATTTGTAACCAATATCTAATATATGCAGGTTTGGCTTTGTGGTTAAGAGGTGATTCAGTCCCATTGCGTTGCACCTTGAGCAAGTGTCTAGTTCTATAGTCTCGGGGCGAGTGAATTTAGCAGACGGAAACTTTGTAGAAACCTGTCTTGTTTTATATATGTGTGTATATATATATATATATATACACACACACACACACACACACACACACACACACACATACATACATACATACATACATACATATATATATATATATATATATATATAGACATAGATATGTCTGTGTGTGTGTTTGTATGTCACTCCACTGCTTGACAACCGGTGCTGGTTTGTTTACGTCACTGTAACTTAGCAGTTCAGTTCAATGGACCGATAAAATAAGTACAAGACAAAGTCAGTACTGGCGTCAATTTATTCGAGTAACTCTACATGCGATGCTCCAACATGACAACAGGTCAATGACAAAAGCATATAAAACTTAATGAATATGTAATAGAGCAGGAGATTAGGAAGAATGAAAGGAAAGACAAATCCCTTGGCTGGCTTTCATTCGGAGTTGAAATCCTGCCGATATCGATTTCTAGTTTCTTTGTTCGGCGTTCGATCAAATAATGGACCAATTAAGTACTTGGGGAAGTCGATCTAATTGACTATACCTCCCCGCCCATGTTTGAACTCTTGAGTCGATATTAGAAGTCAATATTCTAAATGTAAAGAAGGCAGTGAGCTGGCAGAGTGGTCAGCGCACCGGACGAAATGCCGTTCATCTTTTCAGGGTCGATAAAATAAGTACCATTTGATCACTGTGGACGATGTAATCGACTTACCTCCACTCCCGGATTAGTTGGCCTTGTGGCAAATTTTGAAACCAATATTTCAAATGCAAACCATCACCATCGAAATTCCCTTCACCATCACATGAATATTCGAAACGACTGTATTTGTTTTAGAGTTACCATTCCATTCTAGTGAGAACATCTTTACAGTTTCAGAATGTTTGCCATGAAAAATATTAAAAAAAAAAGGGTGAACATAATTGATCCACGTTCTTTCTTGTTTTGTTTGATGATTGTTTTAAAGACTTTTTTAATCGTGATGGGGACATTTCTGCAGACAAATTTACTTTAAACAACTGCATGAAGAGAGAAAAAGGAATTTTGCTGGAATATGTTTTCAAAGTAATAGTTTCGGTGTCTCTTAGTGTGATATTGAATTTTCAATTTAATATCATTCTAAATCGTTTAAAGAACTGCATTGAAATGTTGAAGCCACGTACACTTGAACCTCTTTTTTAAAGCTGCTCTTCAAATATCCTTTCTCTTAGCAGTGACGTCGATGTCCTCTTCAGTTCACAAGTAGTGTCATATTTTGTGCCCAAAGGCAAACCAATCGCGTAAATATGGACCAAGCGACATGCTTTTCTAAAAGTTGTAAATTAACACAAAGCTGCTCTTTTTTTTTTAATACGGCCGATATAATGAACAATTGATTGGTTTTGCTTGAGAAATAAATTGAAAATATAATTGCTTTATTTTTTCATCCTGCTAGATTTTACAGCTTATTTTTTAACGTTTATAAATTGAGAAAGAAATTTCTACCTTTGATTTAAAAATAGTCATTTTTAATGACTACATCTCTGATAATACTATCAACAGCAGGTGCCGTTTCAAAGCGATAAGTGTAGAGTTGGTAATCCAGTTTCAATCTCTTGCTAAGCTATAGTTCAGTTTAGTTATGCCGTTCATACTCTTAAAAGAGTATAGCATTCATACACTCTCATCCCCACTGTTCGACAGAAACACTAATTACATATCAAATCAGTTTTAAAGATGACATCATAAACTTGCTGCTGCCCAACAATTTCATCAACGTAGCCAATGCTGATAAGAGATTAAGAGAGATGATGAACGAAATACAATGAGTGAGTATTAGCGTAGACAACAGAGAGACGGTTTAGTTGATTTACAGTATGAAATTCAACAAGCTGCCATGATAGAGGGATCCAAATCTATTTGAGATCGCTTTAGTTTATCATCCCACGACGGTCTCTCAGAGGAAAATCTGGGGTCCGAGATAACTCGTGTGTCTTTGCTGGTACCAATAAATGTTTAATAGCTTGTAGGATATCAACAAGTTTGGTTACTGTGAAGAATAAAACAAACAAACAAAAAAACTACAGTATTTCAGGCGTATACTTTTCGATCGACATACTGGTAAATTAATGTGCTTTATTTCTCCGTCAAAAGACATCTCTCCAAATGTGAGACTTTTTCTCAAAACAACAAAACTTATTGACAAAATATCTTAAGTTCTATAAAATAAGAATTGATAATATAGTAATATATATATACTCAAATGATAATACGGCTCAGTGCTTTAAAAAAATCCCATATTATTTGTTTCTAGCCTAAATTTATCCTTTTCAGATAATCACAACAATCGGTAGATTCTTACACCCCACACACGTATATGTATTTTAGTTGTGAGTAGTGCAATATTTAGTTCTTGACACAACTACTCTATAACCCAGTTTTGCTATTCATTTATTTATTCATATTTTGAAATATAAAACAAGTAGCATTTGCTTCATGCGAGAAATGCTGAAACTACTTAGGTCTCTTAAGTAGAAGGCTAGAAAAAGTACGGGAGTCGCTTCTTGAACTCACTCTATTCTAGTCAAATAGTAGTAGTGCGTCTCGTGTTTCCGAGCTTGCAATCCAGTTCGTTTTCCTTGATGTTTGAACCGCAGATGGTTCCAAAACCCAAGAGTTGCATGAAACATACGGGGGGCATTGTGGACAAGGGAGAGAAAGGGCTGGTTTGGGGAGGAGAAGGCGCTGCTTTCTCTCCCGTCTCTTGAGTTCAGCTCTTGCGACTCGAGCTTTCTCGAAGTCAGCAGAACCCGTTTTGATGGCGTGTCTCCAGAGGGATCTGTTTGCCGAGATATCTTCCCAGTGTGCGGGGTCGATGTTGGTGCTTTTCAGGGTTGATGAGTTGGTCCTTGTACCGCCTCAAGGGGGCTCCACGAGGACGTTTTCCTTCAGACAGTTCACCGTAGAGACAGATTTTGGGAAGGCGATGTTCATTCATTCGACGGCCGTGACCTGATCATCGGAGACAATGTTCAATGATCAAGGCTTCGATGCACAAAAGATCTGATCTTTCAAGCACAGAATTGTTGGTGATGCGATCTTCCCAGTTGATGTTCAGGATAGAGCGAAGTTTGGATTGACGGAAGCGCTCTAGTTTCTTCATGTCCTCACGGTAAACAGTCCAGGTTTCACACCCGTATAGCAGAGTTGATACGACAACAACCCGATAGACCATGAGCTTCGTTTTGAATGTCAGATTCTTGTTGAAAAAGACCCTGGTTTTGAGACGACCAAAAGATGCATGACCTGATTGGATGCGCTGTTCGATATCCTTACTAGATCCTGCAGTGGGTGACAGAAAACTTCCAAGATAGCAGAAATCCTCGACAACCTCGATTGGTTGTTGATGGTGATGTTTTCAACATCTCACGTTTCCGATCAAGACGTTACCGTCGGGAGAACAAGACCACTGAGCTTCAATACGCTGATAACACAGCCCCAGCATCAACTGCAGAAGACCTTCAAACCTCAACAAACAACTTCAGCAGAGCTTATCAAACTTTCAGCCTGAAAGTGAACATCGGCAAAACCAAAATGCTCGCTCAACCAGCTCCTCGTACCAACCTTGACAGTCAAATAGAAACAACACGTAAAGATTCTGGAAATACCAATTCAGCAGCCATCTTTTCTAAATAGTTATAGAGAGAAATATTTGTATTGTTGCTATTATGTTAAACTGTTGTTCGTCCAAATTTAGCCAAATGTGTTTTTTTCAATATTTATTATTGCTTGTAATAGCCGGTTCTTTCGGTAAAACTATCGTATCTCCAGCAGTTTCAGATACCAAGATATCAGAAATTGTCAGAGTGTAGTACAACGATTTTGTTATGGAATGGTGAAACTATGTTTTCGTTTTCTGAAAAAGCAACGTTCTGGACTTACGACACTTTGCATAATACATGATATATATTTAGTCTAGCTGTGAAAATGGTTCCACGAGGGCCTTTTTCATAGTTTGGCGAAAATGGTCCCACGAGGGTCTTTTTCATAGTTTGATAGAGGATTGACGAGAGTGGTTGCGTTATTTCGTAACATATCAACATTTGCTCACCTCAACCCAATCTATCGAAAATACCGTCGTGGAGTCGCCTAATTCCAGAGCAAAATTGAATATGAGTACACAAACACACACACACCCATATTTTTTTAGTTGTTTCAGATATTTGACTGCGGCCTTGCTGGAGCACTGCCTTTAGTCGAACAAATCGACCCCAGGACGCCGGGCAAAATGCTAAGCAGCATTTCGTCCGTCTTTATGTTCTGAGTTCAAATTCCACCGAGATCGACTTTGCCTTTCATCCTTGGGGCTCGATAAAATAAATAGCAGTTGAACACTGGGGTCCCTCTCTCAAAATTACTGGCCTTGTGTCCAAACTTGAAAGCAATATATCTGAACTAAAATTACATCCTACTTAGAAGGTTTATTTGGAATTCACTTAAATCATCGACAACTTTTTAGTGCATCTATAGGATTTTATTTATTTCAAGGAAGAGAAACTGCATTACATCATTGAAACAGTCACCTCATTGGATACTTCAGGCGGAAAATCTTTCCCAATGAGTTCACCTTGAATCCCCTTATTCTTAAAATTACGAATTCGATGTATGTCATTAAAGTGATATCTGCTCAAATAAACCATCAGAACAAGAAAGTTTATAGAAGTAGTTTCACATTTTGCTCCCTTTTTGTTTACCGAAATGATTTTAGCTTAAGCAAATGAAAAGGGTTTTAACCATTGTACTCTCGTGGGGGTTAATAACAACTCTCCATCCTGTTACAAGACCCATGTCTAATTATACACTCTATTGAAACTAATTAATCACGAAGTGGGTAACTACTGGAAATTTAATAGAGGAATTTGTATGGAATAACATTACATTAAGGAGTGGAACTGAAGATTTTTGTAAATGAATTTTGTATAAACTTATTTAGGCTGTTGCAGGACTTTTTGAGTCAGTTCAAATAATAAACTTACGTTTCAACCAAAGCAATTGGAAGAAAATGAAACACACAGACACCTCATCGACGACCACATTAGTAGACAAAACAGGGGATCCTTGTAAGAAAGAGCTTTTTGTTTAATTATTTTCTTCTCGTATTCACTAAAAATTCAGTTTTTTCAAAATCAAACAAACAGAGTATCTTAGAACAGAAAATAATTAGTATTGATCAAATATAGTTTGAGAATTATAGGTTTTAAAATTTTGCTCGCCAACAAATGTTATGAAGATCTGTTCTATGTTTGAAAACCCAATCTCTAATTTCACCGATATAATCCCAGACCTGTTATACTTCTGAAAAGGATAAGAGACGTCTAAGTCATTCACGTGCAACTTAGTTTTTTAGTTTGCTTTAGCAATCACGGCTAAGGCCATGATGGAGCATCGCCCTAAGGCAACATTATTTTCAAAGTATATAAAGTAAGGGGCTAGAACTGGAATTAATATCTTCGAAAACTACTAAAAATCAAAAACTCTTTCGTAAATTGACATTTAGTTTTACTTGGTTTAAAAGTGGCACTCTATCGGTTACAATGACGAGTGTTCCAGTTGATCAGCTCAACGGAACAGCCTGCTCGTGAGATTAACGTGCAAGAGCATTAAGCACTCCACAAACAGGCGTACCTTCTCATAGTTCTCAGTGAGTTTCAGCGAAACAAAATTTGACCAGGCTGACGCTTTAAAATACAGGTACAGCTCATTTTTGCCAGCTGAGTGACCAGGAGAAACTTAAAATAAGCACCTTGCTCAAGGACACAACACGCCGCCGAGTATCGAACTCAAAACCTTACTATTGTGAACCGAATGCCTTAACGACTAAGCCACGCGCCTTCACTTTACTTAGTTTACTACGTTAGGAAATCAATACAATAATGTATTTCTTACTTTAATCCTTGATAATGCGTCCTGATTAACCCCATGATAAAATCGCCATCCTTACGCAAATCAATCGCATTCATCCACATGACACTTGCTGTTACAAAAGCAACTACAATACGATATAAATATTTTTGTTAACAATTACACTAGTTTTTTTTCATTCAATTGTTTTTTCCGCCTGTATAAATATCTCTCAGTATTATACAAACAGTTGGCATACTATGAAAAACTCGTGACGGTGCGCTGTTGTTTTGACAATTGTAAAGTACACGGAGAAATGATCACAACACTACTAGCTTATCAGTAAAGTAAAATGCTAGTACTACAGTTAAATAATTGACTATAAAATCCCTACCGAAAAGAAATTGAGGACTTGTGTCTATGTGGAAATTAATATCACTATCATTTCAGAAAGTGGTTGATGAACAAAATGCCTTATTGTATTTAGCTGGGTGAACTTTAGGTTCTATGTTCAAATCACCCCAAGGTATTCTTTTTTTTTTTTGCATGTCAACATTCTGGGGTCAACAAAAATAAAGTATTCATCAAGTATTAGCGTTTTGTTCTACTGTTATAAATCGTTGCCACCACTATAATCCCTCCCACCCCACTTCCTGAACACCACCAAAAGCATCTTTTAAGCACTTGGTAAGGTTTTCATACACACCTAGAAACAAATGTACTTTAGACAGAAAGTAAAATTAATCATTATTTTTTGTTCAGACTTTAGTTTATAGAGGAAGCTAAATTATACCTTTAAAGTAAATTTCGGTATATTTAAGCGTTCCCACTGAAACAGGAGACGCATGTTCAATTCACTGTACAGTTATTCTTGTTGATATGGATTAAAGAGCTTCAGCATTGATAATATAAACGAAATACATTTTTCTTTTCAATATTTCAGATCTTTGCAGCTTCTCAGAAATCAACATTATGGTATCAAGGTAACGCAAAAGCTCAAACTATCACACGGTGATTACTATTTTCTTTAAGTTGGTGCGATACTTTTATAGCAGCTGAATGAGTTTCTCTGAAGGGGAATTAGTATCAAGGAAGGAAAACGATCGATCGGTTGAAAACCCTGATCAGTCCATCCTGAACAGGATTTTTTTTTCTTTTAATGGGGGTGGGGTGATCTGGAAGAAGAGACTCTGCCAAGGCTTCCTCAGACCTTCGAAATCAACAGTTCCATTCTTGTACCACACTGTTTAATGAATTTAGAAATAGGAAGAAATTTCCGTGTTCACGTATTATTTAAAGATGTAGAAAGAAATTATCATAGCAAAATAATAAAAGAATTTTTTTCATATTACTGTTAACCGACTCGCACACATTTACCCAAGGGAAAAATCAGCTGTTGTATATCGAATGGATCAAGTAAAGAACTTACCTTGAATTTATGCTATTTTCTTAAAATCGGAGCTTGTAACCTGTCAGTCACGTTAGGCCTTAGAAGGAAGTAGAGACATGGACCAAAATAGTATTCCTCCATGGCTGTTTGATGGCAATAATACTGCATTTGTGATTTTCCATCAAACAAACTATAAAGTTACAAACTGTAAAGTAAAAATAAAAACCGAAAAAAAATCCTGGCTGTTGACGCGTATTAGTGTTGTATTTTTATCTCCGTCTGTGAAACAATCACCCATAAAAATATTGATAAGCGAGGCTAATGACAAAGTATATATTTTTCACTCTCTCTTACTATGTCTTCCTCATCCGGCCGAGAGAAAGAGAGAGTGAACGAGATAGAAACTGTTTGTTATGTCCTGCACTTAGCACGTCCTAATTTCAGTGCTTGTCGCTAGCTGGTTGTGTTCGCAATAGGATAGAATGACATGTATTATATTACTGATTTCTCACTCTCATTCACTCCTCATTTTGTATACAAGGCGACTAATTTAACAATTCAACTCTGTGAGAAATGAACTCTGTCTCTCAGAACAATAAATATGTCTATATGATCAAAATACAGTTTATACTAATTTCAATTTCATTATTATACGTTTTTGTTTGTGTTAAATAATAATAATAATAAAGTACTTCAAAATGTGACCTTCAAAACTATGAATAGGAATCGTAACAAATCTATTTCTCTAATTGTTTTCTTTTAAAGAGATTTTAGTATCCTGGTTAAGGGGCGTTGTGTCACATACCGATATAAACATAGAACTCAGTTTTGTCAAATCTATTTCTATTGGTCAGGAAATAGTTTTTGTTTGTTGTTTCTATTCCTCTTTTATCTTGTCTGTCTTCCTTGTTAAAGTATCTATACTATAAAAAGTAAACAGATCTGAATATTTCAAGTAGAGGAACACACAAAAAGTAGGCGATAAAAAATAGGAGGAGGAAGGGGAATCGTTTAGTTAAATGCATGGGAGAGATTGTAGAAAAAAAATAATTATGTAATTAACTTTTGAAACTTGTATTGTTAGTATTATCATAATAATTGATAAGGCAAAGTGACGAAGAGCAACACGTCTATGTATGGGGGGGGGGGGTATCAGACAAGGCGCTAATATTTAAATATCGGACGGTGAAGGAGATATGTTTATTATTAACTTGTTGAAGGGCTGTGAATGAAAGAACCAGTAGGGGAACAAGAAAAATGCTGTGTGGGGTATATTTATGTAACTTACATTAAGAGTTCAATTTCTGCGAAGCTAAAGATTGTGTTTCACTCTTCCGGAATCAATAAAATTATTTCTAATCATGTACTAGGGTGGATTTAGTCAAGCATAGCGGCTCAACTGCCATCAAGTCTGTATATTTGTGCCTAAGTTACACCCACACATTAATTTGATCGACAAGATCTCACCACGACAAGCACCAGCACCAGCACCAAAATAGAACCCACTCAGTATGTTATCGTCACGCACTCAGGCGGATTTAATTTTCAATAACTCCGCTCCATAATCTGCAGTAGCACAGCTAGGGGGGGAGGTCCGCCCAGGTGGCGCTTTTGTAGGGGCAGCGCTTTTTTTTTCCTCCCGCGATCCCTTTCTGCGATTCCTTTTGATCGAACCCCCCCCCCCTTTTTTCCGCGATCCCTTTTGATCGAAATTATGCCCCCTTCCCCCCCAAAGAAAAGCTCTACATTGTAATTTGTCCATTTTGTGTATTTAGCCCTGTGTGGCTATAATAAAAAGATATCTATCTATCTATCTATTTGTCAGTCTGTCTGCCTATCATGTTAATACATAACTAGCATCAAAAGATACCCAATAAGCAGGAACCAGTCATTTGGGTACATGTATAAATCCGAAAAAATGTAAACCACTTCCAATTTCTTGGTAGTCACCAAACACAAAAAAAAACAGCTATTGATGAGCAGATGAAACGCTGATGATAATACAAAAAATATTGTTAAAGATAAGTAAGAAAAATACATTGGAGCTGATGGATGATTGTAAAGCAAAGGCGTGTTGACTGCTGGAGTGCTCGTATGAAAATGGACATAATAAAGACAAGCTAATTGTATAGAAGAGATGAGAAATATGCATAAGGAAAAAAAAACGAAGAATAATTGATAAGAAACGAAATATGCACGGTTGTAAATTCATACTTGTAAAAGCAAAAACGTGCATACATCAAGAAAAGGTTCATTTAAGTGCAAGTGTATTTAGATAAAACAATATGCATCGCTATGAAGAAAAATGATTAAAACTGCGAAACAAATAATGATTAGGAATCCTTACGAATGCACCACTGCAACATTTCTAAAGAAGCATAAATGAAGACGAGAGGGATTTGTTTGAATATCACATAAAAGACAGAGAAATGTAAAGATGTAAAAGACGTCAACGCGCGTAGCAACTCACATAACAGCCATGTACACACAGACGCGCGCGCATACACGTGCATACATATGCATGTATGCATATATATATACACAGGGCACACACTCTCTCACACACACAAATACATATATGTGTATCTATGTTTGTATGTATGTGGTGTATATATATATATATATATATATATATATATATATATATATATATATATATAGAGAGAGAGAGAGAGAGAGAGAGAGATATGTATATATATGTGTATGTGTTTATATGTACATATATATGTGTGTGTGTATGTATGCATGTGTGTGTAATATGTAGATCATACATACAAAAAGAGCACTCATACATTTATGTAGATGATTAAATTCCTTTTTACAAAACGTTGATTGTAACTTCGAAGTTTCCCTGACGACTGGTTCAGTTTACAGCCAAAAGAAGCCAATCACAAGCAAAACGTCGAATCCATTTTAGCCTTTGCTGAGAAAAAAAATGACATGCATATCTATAATGCACATATATTACACGCATGCGTGCAAGCTGTCGAGCACATTCTTACAAAGCCGTCGGGTTGGAGCGACGCGTAATGTCATTGAGCACAGCACTTCATTGTGCGTCGCTTTAGTTCACTCTGTTAAAAGAAATAATAGTCGAGTGCTTGTAGTTTTGAAGCCTTCTCTCCCTCTACCCTTCAACAATAGCAATGCAATATTATTTCAAAGTTTGACACAAGGCCAGCAATTTTATGAGATATAGTTAGTCGATGACATTGATCCCTTATGCTACATTGGTAAACTATATTGTCGATCCCGAAAGTTGAGAGGCAAAGTTGTCCTGGGAGGGATTTTGCACCCAAAACACGAATAGCCGCTGCTAAGCCTTTTGTCCGACGCGCTAATGATGCTGCTAGCAGAGGCCGGCAATTCCGAGTGAGAGAGTAAGTCAATTATCAGGTCATTCCATAAGTTCTGTCCGATTTTACCTTTTTCAAAATTGAAAGAAATTTAATAGTATTTTAGAATGTCTAATGGAATTAAAAATTATTTTTATGCATTTGTGTACATTTAAACTAATTGAATATTATTTTACAGTATAATAGAATTAAAATTTCTTTGATTAAAACCCTTTTTAACATGTAAGTATCCAAAGAGCATTTTTACTGCTGAACTTGTTTCCGATAATCAAATATCAATATATATTAGGGTACCTTAAGTTCCGCAGCTCTACTTGAAGGGAAAAGAAAACCCTCTTCTACACGAGAAGCCTAATATATCACTTGGTTTATTTGATATTGTATGCGAGCCTTCTTGAAAATTACTTCGACAATAGAAATGATTTTATCAGTCATTTTGATCATGTTCTGTTACAAGGTAACCATTTTTCAATTCTACCAGTTGTCTCTTTTGTATTTAAAAGGCATGAATTATAAAAGCCGTGGATTCATATCCGGCACACGAGCTTATTTGTCTCTTAAAGAAAGGGCATTTCATCCTTAGTGCTATTGAAATTGGATCAGCTGGGAACGGTCTACGATAGCTGACAATACTTTTCACTTTTAAATTATTTCATCCCTTCAGAATGTAGAGATAAACACCGGATGAGGATAACAATTATTACCTTGGAGACATGTTTAATATATCTGCATTCATTCATAAGATGACTGTAACTAAAGGTAGAGGAAATCGTACAGGAATCATTTGCTATCATCTTGACAAGCAAGTTTGAAAATGAGTCGATTACCATACATACACACAATGCATACATAGATATATTCATTCATTTATACATACATGCAAACATACATTACACACAAACATATTCATACACATACATACGTAAGTATGTATATACATATACACACATACATATATATGTATATGTATGTATATATATGCTTGAATACACACACACACACACACACACACACACACACACACACACATATATACATATATATATATATATATATATATATATATATATATATATATATATACATATATACATACATGTATATATATATATATATATATATATATATATATATATATATACACACACACACACACACACACACACACACACACACACACACATATATATATATATATATATAATATAAAATATATATATATATATATATATATATATATATAATATATAATCCATAAATATATATATATATATATAATATGTTATATATATATTATATATATATATGGGTGTGTTTACGCATGCGCGTGCACTCACAGCATTCACGCATGTGTTTTTTGTGTGCATGTTTTACACTCCATGTGTACGAAACTGTTAAAAGTATAAGAACACATGTAAAACATTGAATTAACTTTTCCCCTTAGGCAGAAGACATTTCTATACGGAAAGAGGAAATAGGCGAATCTCTTGAATGGCTGAATGTTATACTGTCATTTATGTTATCAACTCGAGATTTAAACGCAAGTGACTAAACAAAATATTGTTAATCAACTGGCTTGTCTCCCAGTTATATGCAGCAGACCGACCATCCTTCAATCTGTAAGCACTACTTATGCATGCATTGTGCGTACGTACAGGAATATAAAGTATAAACATGCAATTACAAATCAAAACCAGATTAATAAAACACTTCTGCAGAACAGAAGAATAACATATTTATCCTCTTTGCCAATGATTAGTCACTCCCAAGGCTTGTTAATCAAAAGCACCCTCCTGTCTCGTAACCTACCTTCGGCATTATGTTTAATGGTGTCAGCTATAATTGCTAGAAAGGAAAGAAAGAAAGAAGGAAAGAAAAGAAAGAAAGAACGAAAGACAGGAAGAAAGGAAGAAAGAAAAGAAGAATATTATCAACATAAATTCGAGATTGATTAGAAGGCACCGGCTGTGTGCTAATTATGCAGCTGAATGTGGCTAATTGATTGTCGATATTAGCATACCGATATCTTTGGAAAATCACAATTTCGTATTCGTTTTTCACTGACAAGAAATCTAATTTTAAAAATTATTTACATGAATTACACATTAAACAAAAGTAAATACGAGGCCCATTTCTGTCCATATTATTCGCCAGAATTTTTCAATTATATTTAAGGAATTTCTAAAGAATTACTTATTACTGAGTCTATAAATCTTGTATTTTTTGTTCATCGGTATGTATAGTAGTATTATTTACGCGCAATAAATGAAATTTATCGTTTAACTAAATCCATAATTGTGTATTTTATATTTCCCCAGGAAGTGTAAATATCATTTCAGAAATATATTGATAATAAAAGAAAGAGAATAATCGAGTATCATGTGATGCAATCGACCCAACTTGAAAATGAAAAATTCAATTCTGGAATTTATCGATTAGTTAAGTTTTACATGTTGAGCAGACAGTTATGCTAAGAAATAGAAGTTGCTGGGATATTAGCTGAGATATATGAGGACAAGGTGTTTCGACAAAGAAACCTTGCATATTTATGTTGGTAAATGTAAAGAGACATCACCAGACAACCAGCTCCAACAATCTAATATGTTGGTTTCTATGCAGAAAATTGGTATCTTCTATTTCCAATCACTAATCTACTTGCTTTGGACAAAACACCAAGCACTCCATTTCCTTCAATTTCTAACACACAAGAACAGATAAAAAAAAAGCAACTCGGCACAAGAAAATACATAAAATATGACATGTCTCACTCGTTGCCTTTCATCTGTATCACATGTAATGCACAAGAAATATTTCCCTGACATCCATGCATCAAATATGATACACATAACCAATCTTTTCAATCACCAGATTAACGGTTAAGAGAGACTTATGAATATACTTTGAATAGGCAAAAGTTTAATGACGTACTGAGCCAAGAACGAGTTTTTCTAAAAACAATTGAAGAAGTGTTTATCGTTTATTTGGATATCACGTTTCAAGAATGCTTATGTCTAAAAACAAACTTGCATCAAGGCAAAAACATTAATATTCTAATAATCTCCACAAATGAATTAGTAATTAAGTCATTTCATAATATATTGGGAATATATTTAATTACTTCATTGCAACAATTTAGTAATTTAACTGCTTTTGACTAAAACTGATTTCAAATGGAAATGTTTTTACGAATTTAAATATTTCTAGGTTGTCACGGATAGAAGAATAAGCATGCGGTTCTTAGTCCGACACTTTGTTTTCCCAATAGAAAGAAACGCCAACTTTAGAGTAATCCGATAGCAATGTTAATTGTGTCAATTGAAACCTCACAATCATAAACACCCCAAACACTAAATCTGCAACCAAACTGACTTTATTGAAAATATCTCATATATAACTCATTATAGCGAGTACAATTTCTTCGTTGTTTGATTATTGGTATACTGACAGCATAATCATTTATAATATATATATATATATATATATATGTGTGTGTGAAATAGAGAGATAGAGAGTGAAAGGGGGAAATAGATATTAGTGAGTGACTTGTCGAAATTCAGTAACAGAGACACTATCAGTTGAGATCTACTTCGAAGTTCTTTATCTTAAGCTTCATATAACTATCATTGTCATAACTTAGTGAATTGTCTTCGTTTATTGGAAAAGCCAGAAATGAATTATCATCAGAATTATGCACGACTTTAGAAGTGACCAATTCATGGGCAGTACAGAATTAACTTCCATACTAGAAGTGATCTGCTAGTTGGTGCAAACTGGCGAAACACTCATCCATTTGACACTCTTCACTTTTCATACACCATAAAGTTTGAGATTTTACAGGTTTCCATAGTCTTCGAGACTGGCGGGAGACCAGAATATGAAGTCATATTCAGAAAATTAACCGGACCTGAATGCTTGCGACGAAAAGTAGACTCTGATAAACGCACACGAGACTGTGCTGATGGTGTTTCACTGGGTGAGAGATTATGTAAACTACTTTTCGGTCTTCCATAAAGTTACTGTCTACTCAATTTCGCTAGCAAGTCTTTAACTAAACCTAAGCTACGATGGAAGGCATTTGCCCATTTGCCCAAGGTACCACGCAGAGGGATCGAATCCGAATCCACGACGTTGCTTAGCGAATGTCTTAGTCACAAAGACATGCCCTCCGTCCAGGTATTGTGTGCTGACCGCGGACACAACATAGTGTTAACAATCTGTGACTCAATACGAATCGTCTATCCCTCGGCTGAAATTTTATTTGTGACTCTAATCAATGACCGTGGTTTCTGAAAATATGATGCAATCCTTGATAGATAAATAAAACTGGTCAACAAAACTTTTGTCGCATTTATACTGACAATTGATATTACCTAATTTTAGTAAGCTGAATTGTAAGCTCTAAATTATTTGAATTTAAAGAATGTTTGTTTTATATTTTCCAAATTTCGAATATTTCCCGAGATATGATGTAATCCATCTGATAATTTTCTAGTTATACTATCTTCAAGCTAGGTACAAAAGAACAAATATCTATGCATTAAGATTCTAATTCTATTCCTATATACAAGTTAGCACACCAACCACAATAAGAATTAGGCTATAAAAATGATATTTCTTATTTCGATGTTGTGTAAAATAAATTTTATCATGTGTCTTTTTTTTCACCATCTGTTTTCAGTTGAAAAAGTATATATTACTGGCAGAGATACCTGGCGTAGCTCGGGGATAAAATGGTATAGTCTTTTATTGTTATATGTTAACAATAGCTTAATATTTGATCGCTAAATTAGTTTACCGACCATCGAAGAGGAGAAGGGCAAAACTGTCCTCAACGGTATTTGATCTCAGAACAAAAAATTGAAACAAATTGCCGCTTGGAATTTTGTTTGACAAACTAAAATTCTGATATTCCACCGCCCTCTTAGCAATGATTATTTCAAATAATGGTGATGGGTAATAAATGATTGAATATTTTATATCTAAAAACCACTATACGTGTACTTCCTCTCAGCATGCAGTATAATGAACCATATACGGCGATGTGAGTAGGAAATTCACTTCGTATTTACATGCTTTGGAGTTCGATTCCATTATGCGATACATTGAGAAAGTGTCTTTTGTCAGAATTGGAGATTGATCACCGACTTAAAGCAATTTGAAAGACAGAAACCGTCATATACATATACCTATATATATATATATATATATATATATATATATATATATATATATATATATATATATATATATATATATATATATATATATATATATATATATATATATATATATATATATATAGATAGATAGATAGATAGATAGATAGATAGATCAGTTGCGATAGAACCGGCACATTGAGAACAATTGAATATGTACCAAAGTATTGAAGACGACATAAACAACTAAAGACTTGAAAGCATTGTCCCAGCATGGCTTCATTCTACTGAATGAAAAAAAGAAAAAGAAGTATAAAAAATTTCATACTGAATCAGTCAAATTATAAAGTTTGTCTGATTACTAATTAAAAGGTTTCTCAGTTCAAAATCCCATCTGTATATAAATTCGCAGAATCGATTAAATTGATAGAAATAACATGTCCAAGATAAATCAACCAATCATATCGGCTATCTTATAAAGAATATCACTGTAGCTTATTAGATGCTGGTTATAAACCTATTTCATATCGTGTTCTAACTTAGGTTACAAGGTCATTCATTTTGGGAAGTGGCATAATCACTTAAATCGACCACACTGTATTTGATTGGAATATACTTTTATCAACTCCCCAAAAAATGAATAGCATAATTATCGACATCTGCGTAATTTGAAATCAGAACGTGGAGAGATATATTGTTTTCATCCTTCTTCCAATTCACGCATCATACGTACACGCAAAATATACTTGAATTCATCGGTTTATTAAAAATGGTACAATATCACTAGATAGTCACCACTCGAGATTTAGTGATGCTTTAGATAAAAGGTTAAAGTGACCACTTTTTTTGTTAATGAAAATCGTTAAAACGATGTCGAGAAATAACAGAAACACGCCTCCATTAGAAAACTATAGATCATGGAAAGTGGAATTTGTTGAAAATAATTACTATTTTACTGCTGTATGAACTAATAATGTAACTGTTGCTGCCAGAATGCTATTAACTACAGCATATTTGTTTCACTTATATATGTAATGTGTATTTCAACATTATTACTTATTTGTCTTTTGCAGTATTCCAGATGGATAGAGCCCATTGCTTGACCTGTCGGAAGTATCAGTTGCATTAATCTTTTTTAGGGGGGAGGAAGGAAAAGCCTGTCATATTGATTACAGTACTTGGCAATACTTTATTTAATCGACTTAAGGATAAAAGAAAAAGTAGGCCTCGGTGGAATTTGAACTAACATCTTAAGAGACCGCAACTAAATTTCACACAGTAGTTTTGTCCACTCTCAACGGTTCTGTCAATCCACAAACTTCATTTTAGGACATGGGTTATATTTTTGAAGCTAATGAAATATGTGTCATCACTTCTTATCTAAAAACAGCTTTATTTTTTATGTAACAATCAACCAATGTATATTTTATTGCTCAATAGCAAAAGACTTAATGTAAGGGATAAGTTGCCGGATAATTTAATTGAACCTTTTTTACCTTTATTTCAGGACACAGGTATTACTGTATGGTCAAGACGTTTGCTTCACAACCACAGGATGCAGAACATCTTGTAGTTTTAGTTCCTCTCCAGTTGTACAGATATCCAGCTAACTCTCACACATCGTAAAAAGACAGGGGAAACTGGAAACAACGAAGCTATTATTCACACAAAACAATGTGTTTTAGGAGATAAAATGTATTAAATTGGTGATGCATTTCAGAAAGAAATGGACGCGGATCTTATTTAAAACGGGGGCCACATTTTTCATTAACGAAACACTTTGAAACTTGGAACACTGGTAGAATGTGTCATATAAAACATCTTTTTCTCTTAGTCTTCTTAAAAAAACAAGAAATCCCTAAGTTATTCCATGTTAAATTTGTCGTATTTCTGTAATTTCAACCAATCACTGACGTCCATTCAGCCGATATACATTAAGTGCCGACTACATAAACAAACGATTCTGAAACAATTCTATCGGTGATAGGGTTAGGGTTAGGGTAAAACAGCAAATTTAAAAAGAAAAAAGCAAATAAAACGAAGAAAAAAAAAAGAAAATGAAAAAAGCAAAGAAAACGAAGCTATGGAAATTAAATACGCTTTACACCGCTTAAGCAGCCAAAGGAGTAAATATAAACAACTGAATACTTGTCAGTGATTGGTTGAAATTATCGAAATAAGACAATTTTTTACATGAAATAAATTCGAATACAAAAATATTTTTCTGTTCTATAACACAAAATAGATAAGTATACGAAGTTTGAAAGTCTTTCCGTACCAAAAACACTACGTAAAACATTAATGAAAAATGTGGCCCCCGTTTTAAAAAAGATCCATGGACGCTATATTTCCATTTCCCTCCTCCTTTAAACTATTAGTTTATATCTAATGAGAAGAAACAAGCCGGACCTTCACCGTTTCTGTCAGAATTTTCTACACTGATGTAGTTTTGCAACTTAATGACGAAAATCCTATTCAATTTTCATAGAAATTAATAGTAAAGAAGTTTTTAAAAACTTTGAGAGTGAAATTTTAGCCAACCGGAACTTTCATTATCGACTTAACGGAAGTCGCAATTTCTGTGTTGACGAAGAAAATGAAAACATTTCGAAAGCTTGAAAGATTTTTTTTTTTAAGTAATGAAAATGAATTTATAGAAAGAAAATTAAAGTCATTACAACGAAGAAGCAATTTAATGAAATACAATGAAAATGTTTTATAACCTTTAAGTTTGGAAGGAAGAAGAAAACGTAATTAAAAGTCCTCACATGTGAGAAAGAAGAAAGAAAGAAAAGTCAATGCCAACGAAATTCTTCTTTGCACTCGAATAGTCATTCAAAGAGATTGCACTTTTAATAAAATATATGTACTCTTACGCATTGAGTGCTATTTCTCCTGTTTGTTCCAACAAAACTGCACACGCACACACACACACACATTCTCATATACACTCACACGCACACACACACTTAACTGAACATCAGCTGTCTTGACATTACCGATGAGAGTCTTCATATTATCCCATAGAATTTTCATTCTTGAAACGTCCATTTTGTTAAATGAAAAAGAAATGTTTTTTTTTTTTTAAATGACAAATGATAATAAAAACATAGCTTGCTGCACTGATTGAAACACCTGGCTGAGAAAAAGAGGGAAAAACAAGAAACAGAAGTTAAGCGGTTATTGCTGATGTTCTGAAAACAGAGAAGAGCAACACCCGGTTCTCGATAATGGAAGCTTTAGATGAGGTAACATTTCAAACCTTCAAAAATTTGTAACTTTTTTCTATTATTTATTTCGTCATTAGCATGCAAAAATGCATCAGTGTAGAAAATTTGTTGTGACGGAGCTAAAAAAAACCGTGCTAAGAAGTAAGAATTGCAGAGTCAATACACATAAATCTAAAATTGTGGAGAAGATTGAGTGTCAATGAGAAATTCCTACAAATTCTGTTAATACTATTTTCATTGTCTGACTGAAGTGATTTTCTAGTCTCACAAAGAACATTACCAGATTACACAACACCTTTTAGTCTGAATAATTTGAGAAATAATGCAAAGGTCTTATATAGATGCAAAATCATAAGAAGTGGTTGTATGTTATGCTCACCCATTTTTGTATTCTTTTTTGAAAGATATTAGTGACGTGAGTCAAGAGATGTCCATTCTAGGAAAGACTGAAACTAACTGTGCAACTTGAAAGCTTACCTTTCATTCCTTAATTTTAAATAAGTTTGTCTTAGCCATTTGATAAATTGATTTCGATAAAATATGTACAAAACTTCATTAAGTACGGGGATCGAGGTAATTAAATAAAATCCTTGAAAAGAGAGTTTTATCAAGAGAGTAAATCAATGATTAAACCTAGCCAGTGAGTAGATGAATTAATAGAAGCATGCACTTTATCCACTATAGCGTACTGATAAAACATTCTTAGTGGAAAATGTCAATGCTGGTTTGTCACTCGCCTGTCAGGTGATGAGTCAGACATACATAAATACATACATACATATAAGCTGTATGCATGTACACACATACACACACACACAGACACGCACACGCACGCACACACATATATACACACATACATACAGCAGGTGAGAGGTGAGTATGCTCAGTGTAGGAAACGCATTGTAGTGCTCAAATGTATTTCAGCTTAAACTCCTAATTCTTCGTCTAGAGCAAGACCCGCAGCGTCGAGGCCGACTGTAAGAGGAATCCAAATCGAGCTGCTATGGAGGTAGCAATGGAGATAAACACATCTAAGCTTTATATCGATATATTCACATGCATCATCAAAATAGAATAAAATATGAAGACTATATGTAACTTCTTAGCTCAACAACTGTCCCCGGAAGCTCAGAGTTACATAAAAAATCATTATCTATATTATAACGGAGAAAGCTGCTTATTAATTATGTAACAATTACTAAAAGAAAGCAATTATTAAAGGCTTGTCCATCTGGAAATTTTTTTATAAATTCATGTTCCAAGAAATTTCCTATAATTTCGATTTCTGGAGTTTATTGAATTTTTGAACTCCAATTTTTCACAAATTTAAATGTTCGTTGCATTCACTGCGGAGTATTCCATTTTCATTTGCAAAGTCTTCACTCTCTATTTCAATGTTTTCATTTCAAGTTTAATTTTTTTTATATATACCGGTGTAATGTCTGTAAAAAAATTAAGAAGTTATGGCTGTTTGTAACGCTATAAGCCTTACAATAATAACTATCCCGACCGATTTTAGCCATTTTTTAAAACTTAAAAACCATTGGAGGAGCCTTTTCGGTAAACAAAAAAAAAAAAGAAAAAATTGTAAATATTTTCAGACGAAAGGGTGAACAATTCAAAGGAGGTTTGGCTGTTGCTTCTAGCGCAACCCAACCACCCTCTGCTTTCACTCTCGCATGTAATGATGTTTTTTTTTCTCAATATTTTTCGGCCATGAAACACATTTTATGAAATGATGATACCGAAGTACACGTAGTCAATTAGTAGACTGCAAGCAAAAAAAAAAAAAAAAATTTAAAAATTGTAATCTAAATTTTTTACCCCCACCTCAATCAACCGAAGTCATGTGTAAGAAAAAAAATTCTAGCAGAAAAGTATGACATTAAAATGAATTATCGTTCACTTAACTGGTTTTTTAAATCACTGCGGATAAATGCCAGCAATGACCTTCTCAGGTTCTCCAGTATTTTAATTATAAGAAGAAACAATAGGGGGCTGAAAGTGGGGTTGCAAGAAATATCCTAATTTTTCAAAATTTTGTTTTTTTATAGCATTTATATGTATTTATAGGGAAAAAATATTGAAAAATACATGCGAGAGTGATAAAGGAACGAGGAGAGTTGTCGTGGGATGTGCTAGAAACAACAGCCAAATCTCCCTTAAATCACACTTCCCTCTGAAAATATTAACAATTAAAAAGCATTTTCTACCAAAAAGGCTTCTCCCATGGTTTTGAAGTGCAAAACAAAAAGGCCAAAATAGGTCCGGAGTGGGATGATGAACGAGGGGAGGGTGTAAAAAAATCTCAAAATATTTTTCATACAAAGATACCCCATCCCATCCTTTCAAAACTGTGTTTTAAAAAATGAGGAAAATCCCCGTCAAAACAGAGTAGCTCTAACTTATTTGGTTATCCTGATCCGAAACTCCGTTTTACAGAAACTCCTCTCCCCACCCCCTCGGAAACATTTTCCTGACAAATTTCTTTATAATTGTAATCTATGCCGCTTGAAAGGTATTTGTATAAACTTTCACAAATTGAGACCCATTTTCCTGAAAGTTATGAGGGGAAAAAATCGGATCATGTGAATTTTCCGAAATTCTCTTCACCCCCTCTCAAAAATTGTTTCCCATAAATCCCTATATACTATGAAACCACCATACCTAAAGCAGTATTTGTAGACAATTTCGTTATAAAGCATCCATACTTCTTGATATTATGAGGAAACAAAGTCGGGCACATATACATCTGTGGTTATGCCCGTTTGTTTATACGATTTTTTCATTTCATCTTTATTTCATTCATTGTTTGCAATGTTCTCTCATCCTCTCCCCCCCTCTCTCTCTCTCTCTCTCTCTCTCTCTCTCTCTCTCTCTCCCTGTCACACACACACACTGCAAAGCTAACAGATAAGCTGCTGAATTGAAATTGCTATGTTGCTTTGAGGGGAAGGTAAAACATGACCAACTGCTTCCTCCTCCGTATTTGGACTTCCTTGATGTTTGTTTAAAAAACAGAGATTATGACTGCGATAAAATAATGGAAGCAATATTTACTAAGCAAGTGAGCACTATTATACAAAGGAGACGTAAAATGTAAAAAAAAATATTAGAATTGGAATCAAATGTCAAAATATTATCAAGCGATTAGCAGAAAACTGCTCGGAAGGTGGTCTTTCTGCTAGTAATCATAATTTGAAGATGAAATGTGTCAAAAGTCATGGATATGTAACCGGTAACCAGTCAAAAGAAGATATCACAATGAGTCCTCTCATCAAAAGAAGAATGGCAAATGCAGTTCATATAATAATGTTAGAAAAAATAAAAGGTTGAATGGAATATATTGTAATATATTCATATGACTGCTTACCGCCTAAATACCCATTACCATTGGCACATTTCATCCGTAAATTATAATTATTATGATTATTACGTAACTCTGAGCTTCCTGAAATAGTTGTTAAGAAATCACTTATTTTTCTTCATATTTTATTCTGCATTTTTTGTACTCTATATAAATATCTTTATCTGAAGCCTAATCTCCATTATTACTTCTCATATACATACATACATACCTACATACATACATACACACAAGCCCACACACTTTGAAGGAGAGTATAGGGGTTTATATAGACTCCCATTACATACACATGACCGGTACCTTAATGATCGTCCTTGTAAAGGTGTGCCCTAAATTTAACCATATCAGCATTCGAAGTCATATTACTGGAATGACAAAGAACTTTGTCTTAAAGTCTACCGATTCCGGCGATGGAAAGTAATATCGTTACTTTTCTCTTTAAAATTAATAGCAAAAAAAAAAATCCACTTTAATTGTGATATCCATATCAAGTAGTAATCCATTTCACGTCGAGTGATATTATCATTAAAATCAATCCATTATCTTGAAAGAAACGAAGCTCAGCATATATGCAAAAAAAAAAAAAAGAAACAAAAAAAGAAACAATCTTATATGCGTGATGATAAAATAAAAGGTAATTCTAAAAGGAAAGCATTTCAGACTGGTAACCACTTTTTCCTTTATTGCACAATAAAGAACATTATGATGGGCTTTCAAATCCTCGAATAATGTTCATGGTAATTCGGTGTTATTTTATTATTCGGTTTTGCACTAGTTTGGTGTTTATCACATTTAAAATACATTGAAGTCTTTTTTTCCTTATTTTTTTCTGACTTTGTAAACATAGAGACACGAGAAGTTATGCAAATGTAGTGTCCAACAATTCTGTATATGACGTAAGTTTTCTTATAAATTTCTTTGGATTTTACGATGCTTACTTTATAGAACTTTGGAGAAATTATGATATTAATGAAACTGGTAAGAAGTTTGAACTACAGATGAAATAATGCAAAAAGAGGTGAGATATTATCAACGCACTGAAGTAAGGAAATACAAGAAAAAAAAAACACACACACACACACTGCGCGAAATAATGAACAAAACTGCTGCTGTAATTCCATAAAAATTCGGCCATTGATAATTAATATTTTTAAGTAATTACTTCAGTTACTCTTATTTAGCACTTTGAACAAACTTGATCATTATTACTGCCTTATTAATAACTCTCAGCAAACGAGTGCCTGTCTCTATTCTATTCGGGTTTCCACATATTTAACACCTTTCAGACAATCAACTTTTGACACCCATACTAATATTCTAATGACGATATAGTAATTCCAGTCCATTTCAGTATTCACTTGTTCTAACCACTATGAGAGATAAACTGTAAAGCAAATTATTACTGAATGTTGTTAACAATTGTGTTAAAATATAAAGGTTATACTTGAAAGTACAGCATTCATTTCTACATTTCGTGTATATTTCTCTTCTCTCGTATTTTGGAAGAACCTACATAAAGTTCAATGCAAAACGCCGCATGTTATATGGGTAGTCAGATAAACCTGTTTTATATGGAAAGTAACTGAAAATCGCTCAGAAAATAATTGATTCCAATAAACTTATTACAAAGAAGCTTATGTCACAGTAACTTGATCAAGTTTTCATTGGGATCTCATAGATCTTAAGTTTACCGAATCGGAGTCTTAGTAAGGTCAATAAGTTAAAATTTTCTTATATCACTTTCAAATTCATAAAGATTTGCTTCTTTAACTACTTTCAAACATTGCATTCTGTTAAAATTATATTACTTTCTGCAATATCTACAAATAGATAAAACACGGATGGCTTTGAGGAAGGTAGTGAATATTACTTTATATAAATTCCACATTAATGCCATCACCGTTGGACGTTTTCCAATTCCTGCATATCTCATTTATTTCTTGTAAGAATGACTTCATGAAACACGTTTTCAGATTTTTCTTTTCAACTGAAAATAGTAACCAGAACAGTCATTCAGTTTTGTGTAATATGTATTCTGTGAATATCTCCAATAAAATGAATGTCTTAATTTCTTTTTACATTCATTTACGCAATCAATACAAAATTGTATGAGCCATGCTAGGTTTCATCTTCGAAGACAATATAAGCAATTAGTACAGCAAATAAGTTTGCAATGATCCAAAAATCTCCCCCAAACACTATTCCTGTTAGATGACAGGTAAAGTACCTTGCATACTTAGCTACGTTTTGAGTTCTAATTCTATCAAAGTAGAGTTATTTGCGCTAATACGGGAGTCAATATAAATGATTGCTTCCTCCCCAAAATGTGTGGCTGTGTTCCTACGCTAGAAATAAATTTTGAACGAGAAAATGAATAAAGTGTAACATGAATGAAAGCGAACGTTGGCGGCCAGAAGGGTATCGAGCCAGTAACTTTTCTCGAACATACACTGTAGTTTACTACTAGGCATTGTCATAATTCAATCTAATTCGCAGACTATTGGTTGTTTACTACATTATCACGCAGAGTACACATACATGCATAGTGATAACTGTAAGTCATGCAGTTCTGTAATATAGATTACAATGAGTTTATAACATTTGTTAAAATACACATCGTTACTTAAGAGAATACCGCCCTTTTTTGCAAACTGCAATCTCCAGTAATTTGTTCCCCTTCCAGCATTTCTTTCATTTGCGAGCAGAACATCGGAATTGTCTAAAGATAAAAATTACAATTACTTTGGAAGTATTTTGCAGAAGAAATGGAAAACAATTTCAGCATTGAATGCAAATAAAAATTATCGAAAATACTTTTAGAAACGGTTTTGATTCAGACGTGGAATCATTTCTGCAGTAAGAATCTGCATAGTTGTCAAGTTGATAATTATTCAAGTGAATGAAATTAACTTTTTACCAATTAACTGATTGAGTAGCTTTCAACACAACGTAGCCTGCTGATTTGTAACAGATAGTCAGTAGGAATAGAACGAAGGAGAGAAATCCTTATGAAATTCTATTCATCAATCAGATAACAGACTTATTTTAGATATTTTCTTATTAACACTCAAGATACGATGTTAGATATAGTATCCATATCCACATGTGCATTCGGACTCACTCGCACACAGATATTTCCACACACACACACACACACACACACACAGAAATGTACGCATACACACAGAAATGTACGCATACACACAGAGATTATTTAGATTACATTTCAAGGATGTCAACGAAAAGCGAAAGTCCAGTGCACAGATAGCAAAGCGAATAGTTATTGTCAGTGTGCTTTGCTGTGAATGATGAGTAACGTCATCGCCTTCGGCAGCGGCAACTATTTCAAGTTTCTCAGTAATTTATTTCTTCTATTTCATTTGTCATTTAGCGTTAGATGTTTCTGACGACTGCGAAAACCGAAGCTTGCATGGGTAATGTGATCGTATAAGTTGAATTTGTTATACAGTATTGGACATGATTGCACTTGATTATTGCTTGGTATCCATTTCATAGGGTTGACACAGCAACAACTTAGTGGACAACGGATCTGGTTTGTTGTTTTAAATTGTTTCCTTTTTCTGAAGGCACAGTGGGATAGACTTCCAAAAGTAACACAGCCAACACGAATTTCATTTTCGACAAATTTCTCGGAGATACATTGTATTGAAAAACATTTTCCAAAGTAGGTGACATTATCTTCTTGTTCCATAGCGTTGTTCAAGATGGCGGTGTTGAAATCTGGAAAAGTTGTCCGATAAGTAGATTGTGCGAGCAGTTTTGTTCTGATGATGATGATGGTCGTTTCAATGTGATCGAATACGTTCTGAAAGTTAACTTATTGCGTTTTCTAATGTGTATGTGCTAGAGACGTATTCCCTTTCGCATTTACAATTCAGTAATATGGATAATGTCAGTCATTGTGAGCAGAGTTCGGACAGGTTGAAAATTTATACATCATAGCGATACTCGATTGACATTACTGTGTTGCTGATTCGTAATAGTTCATGGTACATGACTTCCAAGAATGCTGGAGCAACAACAATAATAATCCTTTTTATTATAGGCACAAGGCCTGAAAATGTTGGGGATGGGGATAGTCGATTGGGGAGGGGGATAGTCGATTACATCGACTCCAGTATTTCACTGGTAATTAATTTATCGACCCCGAAAGGATGAAAGGCAGAATTTCAACTCAGAACGTAGCGACGGGCAAAATACCGCTAAGCATTTCGCCCAGCGTGATAACGATTCTGCCAGCTCGCCGCTTTAATAATAATAATAATAATAATAATAATAATAATAATAATAATAATAATAATAATAATAATAATAATAAGAAGAAGAAGAAGAAGAAGAAGAAGAAGAAGAAGAAGAAGAAGAAGAAGAAGAAGAAGAAGAAGAAGAAGAAGAAGAAGAAGAAGAAGAACAATGTGTCAAAACCTACCAAAAGCTGAGCAAGTAGTAATACCTTGAAATAGAAATTGGCAAAATGTGGAACCTGAAGACCAAAACTACATGTCGTCATAGGTGCCTTAGGAATGATAGTAAAAGGGGTCGATTGCTACCTATCTCAGATACCAGGAAACCCCAAAATGGAAGAAATTCAAAAGATAGTGCTCATGGTAACTGCTCATATCTTACAAAAAATATTGTCTATGTAATCACAAAACCTTTTTATATTTTGAAGACATTGTCAAAATTACTCTTAAATGTACATAAGAGCAAATATCTTTTACAGCCACCTTACCGTCATCTTATAAACAAATTACTTTTAAAACAAACATCTAGTTTTATTATGTTTTGACAGACATTCTCTAAAACAATACAGTGTGCAAAACCAAAAATATGGTAGCCTAGTCATAACACCAACTTGAACTTCTAACTTGTTGTCTCTGGGTGAGACTGGGAAACAACTTGTACAAATACAAAGCAAAAACCAAACATATGATAATAATAATAATAATAATAATAATAATAATAATAATAATAATAACAATAATAATGATAATAATAATGATAATAATAACGACCACAAACCCGAAGGCATCATCGAAAATGATAATGCTAAGATCCTGTGGTATTTTATGATTTAGTTTGACCATGAGATAGAGAATAGGAAACCAGACATAGCCTTAATTGAGAAATAAAACAAACTATACTGGATCATAGATATAGCATGCCCAGCTGACAACAAGGTATGCGATAAGGAAGAAAGAAAAGTCGAGAGATATGACAGATTAGCTTGGTAGCTTAAGCAGTTGTGGTCGATGACAAAGGTGGTTGTAGTACCAGTAATTGTCGGAGCCTTGGAAACAGTGAGTAAAAATCTTGAGAAGTACATGGAACAAATAGAGGATGCAATAAGGGTAGAGCACTTGCAGAAAACAGCACTGCTTGGAACCGCTCGAATACTCTGGTGCTCGAAAAATAAGAGGCGTTACTTTGGTTCACTGGTAGCGAACAGCTGACATCGTAGTACATCTCCAGCGTTAGAAGCTGTGCAAAGACAACAACAATAATAATAATAATAATAATAATAATAATAATAATAATAATAATAATAATAATAATAATAATAATAATAATAATGTTAATTATTATTATTATTATTATTATTATTATTATTATCATTATTATTATTATTATTATTTTCATTATCGTCATCATTATCATCATCATTATTATTATTATTATTTTATGTTTGACTTTTGTTTTGCATTTGTACAAGTTGGATCCAAGTCTCACCCAGAGACCTCAAGAGACAACAAGTTAGAAGTTCATGTAGGTGTTATGCCTAGGGTACCAAATATTTGGATTTGTACAGTTTTGTTCAAGTGAATGTTTAAGAAACCATAAGAAAATTATGTGTTTGCTTTAAAATTTGAGATCACATAGACAGTATTTTACGTAGGATATGGGCAGTTCCCATGAACACTATCTTTTGAACTTCAGCCATTTTGGTGTTTCCTGGAATTTGATCTAGGTAGTAATCAACCCGTCTCGCTGTCATTCCCAGGGCACCTATGACAATAGGTATTGTTTTCGTCTTCAGATTCCACATTTTGCTAATTTCTATTTCAAGATCTTTATATTTGCTCAGTTTTTGGTAGGTCTTGACAGATACGTTTATATCGATTGGGACAGTCATATCAATGAGGAGGCATGATTTTTGTCTGAAGTCTTTCAGTATGATGTCTGGCCTATTTGCGTCTATCTTTCTGTCAGTTTGAATGGTGAAGTTCCAGAGGAGTGCAATGTGATCATTTTCAAGTACTGGGGGTGGTTTGTGTTCCCACCAGTTTTTATCATGGGGCAAGTCCAGGTTTTTGCATATTACCCAGTGAATATATTGTGCAGCTCTATCATGCCTGTTGAGATACTCTGTAGGCGCAAGCAGACTGCACATGGAAACAACATGATCGATGGTCTTATTTTGTTGTTGGCATATACGACATAATGGGGAGCTGCCGTTCTTTAATATGTTGGCCTGGTAGTTCTTTGTAGGTAGGCATTGATCTTGGGCTGTTATTATTATTATTATTATTATTATTATTATTATTATTATTGTTCAGTAGTTTTATTTTTATAACGTGCTTTCACTTCACTACCGAGCGCAGCCCTGTGCGCCTTGGGTATGTGCTGTGGTTTGCTGTGGTGCTCTTATGTTTACTGTATTGAAAGTGTTTTGCGTAGAATGTGTGCAGTACCCAGTAGTGAAATTTTCTGTATGTTATATATATTTGTAAGTCCTGGTATTTTTGTTATGTATTTGTCTGAATATTTTTTTATTATACCTAAGGCACCTACTATGATAGGAATTGTTTCTGTTTTTAGATTCCACATTCGAGTTATCTCTATTTCCAGGTCTTTGTATTTTGAAAGTTTTTCCATTTCTTTTATTATTATTATTATTATTATTATTATTATTATTATTATTATTATTATTATTATTAATTTATTTATTTATTTATTTATTTTGGGTGCAACCATTCTATAGACTGCTTGGCCAAATGGCTGAAATTTACTAATAATAACGTTGCATCATTATATCTAGACATTGATTTTATCATCATCATCATCATTGTCAATCTTGTAAGAAACATTTTCATTATTGCCGCCAATAACTTTGCTACCATTGCCATCGTTATTAGCATTGGCATCATCAGCATCATTATCATCAACATCATCACCATCAACATCATCGTCATCATCATCATCATCTACCGGCTCGATCATCACTGCAAACATTAATAACATACCACCAACACTTCCAGCATTATTGCACACACCAGTCCCTCTACCACCACCACTATCATCATCATCATCATCTTCACTTCTATTACGAATAACACCACCTCTACACTCCTATCACTCACACTACCACTATTACATTCATCAGCTCTTATATAATCATTTCCCCAATCTCTAATACACCAAATTATCATTGCTACTACAACCACCACCACCACCACCACCACCACCACTACTAATACCATCATCAGTATTACCACACTAGCATATTGCCATAACTCCCACCAACACAATTATCATAACTAATTAATATTGTCATTGTCATTTCTGTTTACTAATTTCATAAAACAGCTGAAGTCTTTGTATCACCATTCATGAATTACACCACGTCAGATTAAAGTAACGACAAGCCATGAAAGATTCTCCTTTCAGAAACAGCTGAAAGGATGACCAGATCAGTTTGTAGGCATACAATCAGCTTCATTTCCGTACGACTGCAATAAACCAGTGCAGCTTTGGTACTGTTAAGAGAGGTTATTATGTCTACGGACGTGATTATTTGTTTCCCTTTTAGTACAAATTTTCATTTCTAATATCTTCAGAGTCATTAAAAAGTCAGACGAAATCTATAACGGTAATAATTCTGGCATCTTGCGTTTTGGGTTCAAAATCCGTTCAGGTTAACTTTGCTTTTCGCCTTTCCGAGTCAATAAATAAATTACCAGTGGTTTTGGTGAAACGGCGAAATCGTTAGAGCTTTGAA
Organism: Octopus bimaculoides; assembly: GCF_046866305.1. Lineage (NCBI taxonomy): Eukaryota > Metazoa > Mollusca > Cephalopoda > Octopoda > Octopodidae > Octopus > Octopus bimaculoides. Next base: position 120,062,502 of record NC_142933.1, on the reverse strand, counting down.
CACGATCTTTTAGGTATTTACTCTGGGCATTTACGTTATTGGAGTAGACTTAGCCTATCAGCGAGTTTAACACCACCACTGGTATCTCAAGAAGTTTTAGCATAATCCATTTTATTCGGTCCTGGTCTATGGAAAAAATTAGGCGGTAAGTACCATATAAATTTGACAATTATAGAACTTATGTAGAAGTGAAACCTTTTTCCCATATCGTCTAACAGAAAACTAAGAAGGTCTGGAAACAATGATTTTGGATCTCGAAACTTTAAGATTCCAAACAAACTGCAAACGAAATTTTAAAAATCTTTCATGAAAGAGATAAATCTGGAACATGGCCTGGTTTTAACGAAGCACACACACACACACACACACACACACACACACACACACACACACACACAAACACACACACACACACACATACAAACATACACATTCGCACACAACGGACTCTGCTTAGGCTCCGTTTACAAAATTTCACTCACAAGGCATTGATCAATGTTGACAATGCATCTGTACATGCATCAATAGGACTGGCTAAGGTTTTTTTGAGGAGGAATTGTAGTTGTCCATGCATGTAAGTCTTCTCCCTATATGTCACTAATATCGCAGTCAAACCCAAAATGACATTCTTAACTCTCTGCTGACACCTTAACTTCTCAAGAAAACTTCGCTATGAGAGGTCTCCCTTGACATTTTCCAAGTTATAAAATAACAGATTGAGAGAGGAAAAGATATATATATATATATATATATATATATATATATATATATATACACACATAGAGAGATAGAGGGGGAAGAGAGGAAGACGGAGAGTGAGGGAGAAGAGTTGACTCCCAGTACATTGTTTAAGACATCCCGGAGAATAAAGTCAATGTTGACCTCGATAGTATTTGATCGCAAACAGCAAAGCCGAAACAAATACCGCAAAGCATTCAACCATACGCTGGAACGACCCAACCAATTAGCTGCCGCCTTCTCTCCCTTCTTCTCCGCATCCGCTTCATCCTCTTCTTCCTCCTCCTCCTCCCCTTCTTCTTCTTCTTCTTCTTCTTCTTCTTCTTCTTCTTCTTCTTCTTCTTCTTCTTCTTCTTCTTCTTCTTCTCCTTCTTCGTGTCCTTATTCTTGTTCTTGCTGTTCTTCAAACGGTCGCAACCGAAGTGCATCTATAAGCTTTGATAGATCCCCAGTTTCATGTGTGTTTCTCTGTCAATACATAACATCAATGTACTTGAAAGCTCTTCGCTCTCTATCAAATTGCAGAAGTCTCTGATAGGGTCTCCTATTCAGTGTGATAACAGGGATCAGCAAAGCCTTTCCTTCGTTGAATAGATATGAGTGGAATGCGTTTGCACCATGATATATTTTCAATCTTCATTAGAAACCTGGTAATCATGAAGCGCCATCTCCATAGTCCGAGTTTAACTTCCTTACAGAATGACTGCCTTAGTCTACTGTGTTCATAGTGCATACAAGGGGTGCTGAAAAGTTTTTGGCTTTAAGGATATTGCGAAAGGCCTTCAGAGTTCTTTTACAGGACTTAGAAAAACTGAAGGACAGCTGCAATAAGTATGTGAATTTGAGAGGGGAATATGTTGAATAAAATCATAATTAACTAATTCTCCTGGATTTTCTTTTACCCAAAGTCAGGAACTTTTCAGCACCACATTGTATATCGCTCTCCAGGGAAGACAATTAGAAAACTCGGTTCAGACGAACCTATAGACATGCATCTAAAGCAATATATGACATTTTAACTGTTATAACTTTCCTGCAGTCATTTTAGTATTGAATAGTCAATAAAAATATTGACAACGTCTGATTTTGTAGCATCGTCTTTTTTTCTTTCATATAAAATAAACTTCCCGATATTTTGAATGACACCTCATTTCGGTTGATGTTAGCGATTAGATACTTCAGTGGACAGGTGAAATTATGAGTAGACATCTAGACAATATCAACTTTATATTGCTATTGCTGCACTGACTTTATTTGAATCGGGACTGAGGCAGATTACCATTCTTCTCGATGCAAAAATGAGAAAATACAATCGAAAAAGATAAAAACAAGTGAAGCTAGAGTGAAAATATGGAACCTACCATTTTCTCCTTGAGGCTGTTTTTAAGATTCTTCCTTGGTATAAGTTAGTTATTTACTGAAATATATCCAAGCATACAGCGTGAAAGTGTTTTGCTATATTATAAACAAAATATATCCTAGATTAAAAAAGAATGACTTATTTTGCTAGAAAACAAATTCTTTTTCGATCTGTATGTATTTATTTAGGATAAGTTTTTTTATAACAAGGCTTATTATAAAAAAAATGTCTGAAAGTATAAAAAAAAAGATAAATATATTTCATTACATGTGAGAGACACAGAAGCGAATACATTAATATACAACTGAAAATTTGATGTATATATTCATGACAGAAATATCAAAATAGACAAAGCGCTTAGTCGAGCAGATTTATTCATTGAAAGGGCTGCAGCTTATAACCTGAATGTCTTTCTTCAGGCAAGGTGGTAAAGTGTAGTTTAAGGAAAATATGGCTCCTATTTTCAGCAGATCTAGCGTATATGCAAAGGTTCCCTCGTTCACTGCAGAGAGAAATGTGTTGCGACAACGATTTAGTTCAAATCTCATAGAAGTCTATTTTGTGAGTATCTTTCCGGGATAATATTCCAAGTACCACTAAAAACTGAATGCAGTGTCATCTCACATTTCTTGTTAACCATGATAATAACAGCGGCAGTAACAATCGCAAGGAAAAGACGAGCAACGATATCGAATATTAAAATAGAAAAGGTAAATACTCAAAACTTAATATATCCCAAATATGCCATGAGTTATAAACAATAAGGTAAATTATAATTTAAAAGACATTGTTAAAATTTCTAGACTTTAATATATCTGCGATGAAGGCAGCAACTGCACCTGTAGCGTCAGGTAACCTCTAGACTTCTGAACGCATAGATAAGCGTATAGATACGTATAAATGTATCTTCTATCCTTCATCTTTTACTTGTTCCAGTCATTGACCTGCGGCCATGCCGAGACATCGTTTTGGAGGGTTTAGTCGAACAAATCCTCCCCCACCCCAGCTCATAGTTTTTAATCCTCTTATTTTATTGGTAGAGGTTGTTTTTAAGGATATGACATGTGTGATTGTGAATACATTTACGTATCAGTGCTTCTAACTTTGCGCTTATATTATTATTTCTACATGTAAATTTTACCACTAACTCTTCAAACAATACCCGCCCTGCATCGTTTTCCCCTGTAAAATTAGTACAAATTTAAATGAATTCCAAGTTGATTGCTCTGACCGCTGTTCCAATAACGCCATTATAGATAAAGTGAAAATGACAACAGAAGAGATTTATCCTGAATTTGATTATTAGGAAAACGAGAATAATGTTTCTAGTTTTTAATTAAAATGTAATTAGGAATTTACAGTTAGTAAAAGCTTGAGGAAGTTCATTAGAAATGAGTTGATTCGTGTGATGATAGTACCAGTATAGAGTTAAATGGTTTTCGATCTACTGGAGATCGAATCTATTGATATCAGTAGCAGCAGATAATTAAATTCAATCAACAAAAGTCAACCCGAAATCAAACTGAGATTAAAATTAACATCAAACAGATTAGAAATTCGTGCTAAGTCTGAAATAAGTATGATATAAGAACATAATAGTAAATATATTTTGTTTAGGTCAAACACGTAAAGGTTGACCTGGTGGTATATATATATATATATATATATATATATATATATATATCCAAAGTTTCAAATTTATACATTTAAAAAGGAGAGATTCAACACCGGATTTATATATCCAAAATCTTCATTCAATGTAAACAATGTATAAATTTGAAACTTTGGAAATATAAACAATGAGAAAGATCCTTAAGGAATCTAATCAATGATCCTTTGAGGTGAAATCTTATGCTATATTGGTAACGATTACAGAGTTTACTTTGAAAAATTATATATATATATATATATATATATATATATATATATGTAAAGAAATTTTGGAAGAGCCGAATGTATTGGTGTTTTACAGACAAGAAAGTAAATTTCGAACGCAGTATAGCTTTAAGAACAGCCGAAAAAGATTGGGTATTTACCGTTATAAGACAATAAAAAACCAAAAAAAAAAAAACAATACAACACGTTAATATATAGCTACAGAAGCCGAACCTGTATCCTTCAAAACACCGGATGAATGCTGCATCCTTAAGCTAAACGTCCTCTAACAACAATTACTTGTGTATATATATATATATATATATATATATATATATATATATATATATATATATGTGTGTGTGTGTGTGTATATATGTATGTATATATATATATATATATAAGGTTGAGGAGGGTATTGGATTTATATGGGTGCGTATGTGTGCGTGTGTATGTGTGTGTGTGTGTGTGTGCATATCTGTGTGTACATGTGCACGTGAGTGCGTGTAGTGAGTGAACATAAATTAATTGGTGGCATTATGCAAATTCATATTGTTGAATGACTGCCATTTCTTCAGGCGATATTCCACAGGAATATCTAGCCAAATATTTTGACAAAGTAAGGAAGTAAAAATTTATAGTAAAACAAAACCGAACAAGAAAGGTTCAACGGAGAATGGACACATGGAAATGTCCAACCGTTTAAGAAGAGCATACATTACTTTGGTTGACTGAAATCAAGAAGCTTGATTCGTCGCCGATTTCAATATCTCCACCCTATGTTGAATTCTTGGCCGTAGTCCAATGATTAAAACAAGTAAAAGTAGAGACCTAAAATTTGTACATTTGTTAGTGATAGATACCCTTGTTGTAACCTACGCGTTTCTTCCCACGCTGACGAATGTATGAATGATCTTTTATATCAGGTTTACACATTTGATATATCGCAAATCATCTTCATTACATATAGTTTCTTATGCAAGTCAAACGTAATGATTCATTGATTGCTTCATTTAAACACCTAAAAATCAAAACCGTTTTAACGTTAGTTCCACACATATTTTCCCTAATGTTAAAATTTCTTTTTTATTGCTAATATAGCTAATAAACAAATATAGGACCAAAACGTAGAAGTCCTCCTAGGCGATTGCTAAAATATGTAGCTGCCAAACCAATTCTGAACAAGTGAGACGAAATTTCAAAATTTAACTTCTAACTAAAACCACAAATTTCAAGCCATAAAACTAGAAAACTAAGAAAAGGAAAAATATTTAAAGAATTTTTTTAAACTACAGTCTTAGAACTCATATCTGTCAACGAAGAATTGTTGTAGCTTTTTTTTTTTTTTTGAAGAATATTTCACCAGTATAAGAAAACTGAATCATCGCCAGCTGAACTAGTGTATACTATATATTATAAGTAGTATTCACCAAAGAATTATAAATGAGAAAGAGGATACAATTTTTAAGACTTGCCTTGAGCGACAGCTCTGTCTATCCTACGATTAATTTTTACACATTTGTGTATTTTTGTAAGTTCATCACACAAGATTTCATTAGAATTCATATGAAAATACGCTCTTATGCTCTAAAGATTCTTCAGAATTTATTATACTTGTTCTTACACGTTTTATATAAGAACTCTTCAGAGAATTATATGCTATCACCAAGTTGTTCTCATTAGGAACTGCTCAACCCCAGCCGGTGTACATATAAATGAGCTTCAAATACACTTTAATTAACAGTTTGAGAATCAGGAGCAAGAAACTCCTAGTAACGACTGACACAGGCTCGGTTTTCAATAAATATTATTTCATTGTACATTATTTACATTATTTACATTTGACGGATATTTGTCCTCATCTTGTTTGTTGCTAACACGTTTCGGTTGATATACCCTCCAGCCTTCATCAGGTGTCTTGGGGAAATTTCGAACCTGGGTTCTCATTCCTAAGGTATTTTTCGATGTTGTTGTTGTTGTTGTTGTTATTATTATTATTATTATTATTCAGGTCACTGCTTGGAATCGAACTCGGAATCTTGGGGTTAGTAGCCCGCGCTATTAACCACTACGCCAATTATAAAGAAAAGAGAGGATGAAACCAAAAAACTGTCCACAGTCTGTCTACCCTATGTGAAAGGCCTCTCCGAAAAAGCTACAAAAGATGTGCGGCCCATATGACACCAGGACAGTATTCAAGAGTAATACAACACTTCGCAAATATCTTCATCGAGTAAAACCGCCAATAGAAGAGAATACGACCAAAGACTGCGTGTACTCCATCCCATGCAGCTGTGATAGGTTATACAAAGGCGAAACATTCTGCCCCCTCAAGGTAAGGGTAGACGAACATCGCAAAGCTGTGACACGAGGAGATATTGATAAATCGGGTATAGCTGATCATGTATGGAAAAATGGAGTCCATCTCCCCCTGTGGGATGAAGTTAAAATAATAGAGAGAGAACACCACTGAAAAATACGAAAACTAACAGAAGCAGCACATATGCTAGGACACAACAACCTCCTAATCAGACCGAGTGCAGCTATGAATAGCATATGGGAACCGGTATTGAGGAAGGATAGAAAAATAATAGATTTATAAGCCTTAAAATTCACCCCACAATTGCCCACGGGCTTCTAACCCCAAGATTCCCAGTTCGATTCCAGGCAGTGACCTGAATGATAATAATAATAATAATAATAATAATAATAATAATAATAATAATAATAATTATCATTCCTTAGGAATGGGAACCCAGGTTCAAAATTTCCCCAAGACACCTGCTGAAGGCTGGAGGGTATATCAGCCGAAACGTTGTGTTAACAACAAATAAGATGAGGACAAATATCCGTCAAATGTAAATACTGTACATAATTCCTCATCTCTTAAATATAGAACTGTATTATTTAATTCTGTCTTTCAATGCTAAGAACTTCCTTATTTCCATCTACTACCACCACCGATACCACATCACACACGCAAAAAGAAAGAAAACAAAAGAGACCAATTTCCTTCGTTTGGCAATTTTAAATTGAAATATGCAGACTACAATTAAAAAGCGAAAATTGAGGACACTCAATATTCTTGAACAAATTTCTTTGTTAGCAATCAACTTTAGTTTGACAACTGCAAGTAAGATGGAACAGCAAGGAAAACTGTACCGCAGTTAAATGTCAGTTACAAATCAGTAGGGAAGATGCCTCTGAGCATTTAATCGACTTGTTCCAATTAACAGTTATTTCTTCCTCAAATCACATCCAACTATTTTTTAAAATGTAAAGAAACTAGTGACAAATTAAATAAGCAGTAGAGTAGTCTGAATAAAATACAGGATCGTCACGGTTAGAAGGTTTTGATAATAGGTCACTTTCAGCAGCGCTGACCTGTCACTTTTTTTTTTACTTGTCGTGTCTAGAAGACAGTTAGCGTAACCGCGCAGGAAAAAATACTTGGCGGTATTTCTTCCGACTTTACTGAGTTCAAATGCCACTGAGGTGACCTTTGCATTTCATACGTCCAGGATCGATAAAACAAGTACCAGCCGGACACTGGGTCGATGTAACCGACTTATTGTCTACCCCCGAAATTTCTGGCCTTGTGCCAAAATTTGAAACTAATATTGGAACACATCAAATTCGACACTCTTGTATTTCTGCTGTCCACCGATAACAGCGATAATTACTTCTAACAAATGCACAAAGCCTATAATAATGGCTCCAATACTTTGCAGGTGCTTTATTTTATCAAATCCCGAAAAGATGAAAGAGAAATTTGAATTCGATGGGATTCAAACTCAGTATATAAACTACCAAAACTAAATCACACGATGCATTGTCCAATGTTCTAACGATTCTGTGAATATTTGGCCTTGATTTTCTATCCTCAAATATGCATGGACTCATAATGGCAGCATCGGGAAATACGGAGTGTCTTGAGCACTTTTGAGTTTATGGAGCCTATCTCTCTGCAGATCTGAGTACAATCACTTTCTTTCAGAAGGAGTGATACAGAATTACAAAAGATGGAGACAGACAGACAGACAAAAAAGGGGGGGAGGGGGAAGAATCAAACTCAGTCCAAGACCAGTGCTTTATGTACTGAAACCGAAAACATGGAGGTTAAATTTGAACTCAGAAGTATTTGAGTCAGAACATTTACCTCAAGGCATTGTATCCTACAATGTAACCAATTCGTCAACTCATGGCTTCCAGAATTCGCTAAAATAATAGAAATTGAAGAGCATGAATTGTCTCTAATAATTTTACTAATACGATAACCATTGCCAATTTAACTACTTCTGTAGACAGAAATGTTAAATGGATTTTTCAGAGTATAAACCTTCAGAATTCACAATATGTATATTCTTTGGAATAGAATCAATATTTTTATATACGAGGAAAGGAAAGTGGGAAGATGTGACATTCATACCTTTTCGAAAAGTAATAACTCTGTACGTAAAATGCGATGACTTCAGTGGAGAATCAAGACTTGTTTGTAGACTCAGCAGGAGTGCATCCGGCGATGCACAGCGTTGATAGCAATACTGTTGTTGCCGTCAACATCACCATCTTCGAATTGCTATAGCTCATCTTCTTCTTCTTCTTCTTCTTCTTCTTCTTCTTCTTCTTCTTCTTCTTCTTCTTCTTCTTCTTCTTCTTCTTCTTCTTCTTCTCCTCCTCCTTCTATTACTAACAGCCACTAAAAATAAAATTCTAATAACATTAACCATTTTATGTCGATCATTATTTCATAGTTATAAGCTGTGTACAAACACTTTTTTTAATATAGAACTTTGTATTTTTAGACATATTGTAACAGAATGTTTTAAATATTTGTTTGCATCAACCACAAAATATTCATATGGACAACTACAATAACAATAATGATTGATCTACTAGCCTTAACAGCAGCAACAACAACAGCAGCAATCAGCACAATAAGGACGCAAGTAGTTGGAGTAGTAAAATATTGATAGTGACGCATTCAAAGTATTGATTGTGATATACTTTCCTTCTTGAAAATCTATTTAGAGGTTAAGAAAATATAAAGTGGAATGAGATAGGAGATTGGTAAACACAGAGAAAATAACGGTGAATATTGGAAACATCAACATCGACAATGGAAACAACAATAAAACAGCAGCAAAAGTAACAACATGAAAGCGGAAAACAAAAGCAAAATCAACAGATGTGTTTTCTTTTGCGATTTTGTTTTTGTTTTGTCTTACACCAATTGTCGAACTTTGTGTGTTGTGTAAGAATCGATCGTAAAATATTTGCTCAATTATACAGTCGTCTCGTTCACATGAAGCAGGCTCAAAATAGCAAAATGGCGAAACAATTATTTTGATACAAAGACATTCAATTGAATGAGGACAATTAAACGGAACTGTTTTCAATAAAATAAGCAAAAATAAATAAATAAATAAATAAAAAAGATAGTTTTCTATTGCCAAGACTTTTCAAATACCTCTTCGTCTATTTACTAAGTTGGGACATAACAGGTCTATTGTCTTTTTTTAATTATCTGGTTATCTCTCTAACACCCCCTTTCTTAACATATATGTGCGCGCGCGCGTGTGTGCGTGCGTGTGTGGGTGTGTGTATATAAATATACACATATATATATACAAATAGATATATATGTATATGCATGGATGTATGCATATGTATATATATATATATATATATATATATATGTACAGACATAAATACATGCGTTTACGTATATATGCATACACATATATATATATATATATATATATATATATATATATATATATATATATATATATATATATTTTTTTTTTCTTTTACTTGTTTCAGTCATTCGACTGCGGCCATGCTGGAGCACCGCCTTTAGTCGAGCAAATCGACCCCGGGACTTATTCTTTGTAAGCCTAGTACTTATTCTATCGGTCTCTTTTTGCCGAACCGCTAAGTGACGGGGACATAAATACACCAGCATCGGTTGTCAAGCAATGCTAGGAGGACAAACACAGACACACAAACACACACACATATATATATACATATATACGACGGGCTTCTTTCAGTTTCCACTCACAAGGCTTTGGTCGGCCCGAGGCTATAGTAGAAGACACTTGCCCAAGGTGCCACGCAGTGGGACTGAACCCGGAACCATGTGGTTGGTAAGCAAGCTACTTACCACACAGCCACTCGCATTAATATATATATGTGTGTGTATGTATCTGTGTGTATGCAAAATGACCAATATAGGCCTGAGAAGATAATATTTATAGAGAAAACCTCAATACACAATTATGTACAATGCGTTTATATATATTATTAGTAATTCATTCGTTTCACGGACCATCTATGTGTGTGTGTATGTGTGTGTGTATATGTGTGTGTGTGAGTGCCGGCTTTGCTATCTTAGTGTGGTCGTATAATATGGATGGCTATAAGCAGCAGTAATACTAGGTAGTATTTGTTGTATCAGCTTGCAGTTGTCAGCCGATACATTTTTTTTCCACGGAAAATAGGGAAAAAGTCGTAAACTTCCATTTTTATGCTTAATTTCTTCAATCTTAGAATAATTAAATACCTTGCTGTGGTGGCTCCATTAAACAATTAATTTTGGGACTCTTGCTGCTACGGCCAAACATTTGTATACGCATACTTTTTAAAATCGATAATGAAGTTTGTGAGAAAATATTTAACCAAATCAATTTTATTTGAGCAGAAGTTATTTTCGATTTCAGTTTTTTTCTCTCCTTTTTCCACATTTAAACAACTCTTGCAAAAAATCTGTTATTAATTAAATGCAAAATAGGAAAATCTGTTCCCGTTCTGACATAGTAATTTTGACCGTAGCGAACATCCTGTAGCGAACATCTTCCATATGAAAAGTAATTATCTTCGCCAGGAAATATGCAGTTAAGCAAAAGCAAATACATAGCGGGAAGTGAAATTTCAAATTCCATAACAATATTTGTTCTCTTAACCATATTGTTATATATAATCTTATACTGTTTCTTGTATATTTGGCTTCCAATAATTTTTATATTTTTATTACAAGTTTTAAATGTTTTGTTTTATTAGCCTCACAATTTACTTCATTCCAGAATCCAATATTTTTTATTATCTTCCCACGTTCCTTTATTTTTATTTTTATTCAGAACTTATTACTCACTTTGTAGACAAGAAAGAAAATTTCGAAAGCAGTAAAGCTGTAAGGACAGCAGATAAATATTGGATATTTACCTTTATAAGACAGAAAAAAAAACTCAGCAGGCGACTTCGGGATCCTTTAGAAACCGGCTGAGTGCTCTTACCATTAAGCTAAACGTCCCTCAACGTCCCTCAAATCCTGTAGCAGCCTGCTGGCAACGTTTCCCCGTTTTATAATGATAAATACCCGCTCTTTCTCAGCTGTTCTTACAGATTTACTGCATTCGAAGTTTACTTTCTTGTCTACAAAATACCAACTACATTCGACGCTTCCAAAGTTTGTTTATGAATGATATTATTCACCGTTTTCATCCAGTGACATCATTTTCCTCGTATTTACAACGATACAGCATCACTAAAATCTATCATATAAGCTCTAAAATAGATATGTATTTGTTTATTCTTTTACTGATTTAGTCATGGGAGGGTGACCGAGCTGTGGCATCGTCGATCGTATCGACCCTAGCATTTATTTGAACATGATACACGTTATTCATGAAACCGGTAGGTTAAGGCATTCTGATATAAAGTGGTACAACTCAACAGGTTTTGTATCAATAAACACAGGCATAGATATATACACCGTCATACACACGTGCATGCACACAAATACACACAAGTCCGCACACGCATACACAAATACACACACGCCGCACATGTCCACACACGCACACATACGCCACATGTGAGTGCAGATACATACAGGGGTTGTACAAAATAATGGAAACACCTTAAAATTTCAAACAAATTAATTTTAATATGGGGTAGGACTGCCTTTGACGGTAATTACAGCTTGAATTCTACAAGGTATGGACTCGTACAAAGATTGAATTGTTTCCAAAGGAATTTTTGTCCATTCTTCAGCTAAAACAGTCTCCTGTTCTTGTACTGATGATGGTGGAGGATATCGACTCCTTACTTGTCTTTCTAAAATGCACCATAAACGTTCAATAATATTGAGATCTGGGGACTGTGGTGGCCAGATAAGATGTTCAGCTTCACTAGAATGTTCCTCATGCCATTCAGTAACAACTTTAGCTGTGTGATTTGGTGCATTATCATCCTGAAAGATTGCGTTTCCCTCTGGAAACAGTTCTGCAACCATAGGATGAATTTGATCAGATAAAATGCTTGAATAGCCTTAACTATTAATTCTGCTGTAAAGAGAAGCCATTGGGCCGGCGGATTTCTAAGATATAGCTCCCCCCCGTCCCAGATCATCACAGATCCTCCTCGATGTTTCACAGTTGGAAGAAGGCAGTCTGGGTCAAATGCTTCGTTTGGCTGTCTCCACACGTATACTCGGCTGGTGGTCAGAAATAAGGTAAGGGATGACTTGTCCGAGAAAGTTAAATTCTTCCACTGCTCTAGGGACCAATTCTGTAGGGTTTTACTCTACTCTAAACGCATTGCAACGTTTGTTTTTGAAATTAGTGGTTTTCTGATTGCAGCCCTCCCGTGAAATCCGGCAAATCAATTGATATGACCAAAGTAGAAAAGATGAACATTGAAATTGCTTTCAAGCTAAAGAAATGAAAACATTACTCGTGTAATGAAACATGAAAGTAGAGAAACAAGTACTAAACACAAAGGTAGTGACACTAGAACTAAACATAACGATAGTACAGAAGTAAACATGATTATATTGTGATTACAGGTAAACATAAACGCGAGAAGATGAGAGCTAAACGTACAGGCAGCGGGATTAGAGGTAAACACGAAGGTGGTATGATTACTGCAAACCATCGAGACAATGTGATTATTTTTACATATAGACAACACTTACTAATAAGGTGTTGGTTCCTGTTTGATTTATGACATACTATACCGAAACGAGGTTAAAGAAAGTTTTTGTTTATGAGAGAGAATACGGACCAAAGATAGACTTTAATGCCTATTTCAGTGATTTGATAAGTAATTCAAAATTCCTTCTCTTGGATATGCGGAGCATTTGATCTCGGGATGAGTCGATGTGATCGAATTATTTGTTTTAGACAGCCTAAGCATAAATATGAATTTATTTACATTGGATTTTGCAGACATATAGTGCAACAGAAAATAGCGGGAAATTAACCTAAATTTATTGATATTAAAACAATACGAACATAATGAATGTAATTCTATTAAACACAGAGTTCAATCATTTTTGTCACAATATTCCGAATCAGTTGCAGCTAACGAAAGTCAGCATAAATTGAATTGAAATTATAAGCTATATAGTGTTCTGCCCCACGCAGCCAAAAGTGTTTGGTGTCATATTAAAGATAAAGACT
>NC_142933.1:119981562-120041562 GCF_046866305.1 Octopus bimaculoides | reverse complement strand
TCCACCTACTCTTTAGCAGGGCTGTCCGGATAGCTTCTTGGTCAGGTGGCAAAAGAAGTTGCGTATGTGAAAACACTAAGAATAAATAATTTCATCATCAATTAATCCCTCATCAACCTTTTCAAGTTCCTTTGAAAAGAAATATCAGAATGGAGAGGAAAGTGCTTTTTTTCAGTGAATTTCTTAAAAGAGGGTGGCTATGGCGTAAATGTTTAGAATGGATGCAACTACTCAAAGCATTCGTCCGTAAATCGGAGTTCAACTGTTGATGGGAAGCACCTGCCCTTGGTAAGCGAGATGATCTTGCTCGCTGGTGTTCCTTAGTGGACTTAGTTGAACTTTCTGTATAAGCAACACTGTTTTCTCCATGAATTTATGCATTTTATATATTATGTATACATTTAATATCATTCCATTTTTCTTCCTCTCGAATCCCCGAAACCCTCATGTACAAACTGCTTTTGTAATGTTTACTTCATCTGATGCCTTAGTGATAAATAAATCATCGTAATTTTCCTCCTGGTGATGCGAAGTGTTATTTTCTCCTACACAAACATAAGTCATGTTGGACACTCAAACATTCTAAACTGGTTATTAATCCATAAGTGAATTTTTCAGTATGTGATAAGAAAACAACAGCAACAATAAAAAAAATGCAGTCAATGAACAACAATACCAACAACAAGAATGTTTTCTAATGCTTTCTCCTTCTCCTTTTCTTCTTCCTCCTTTTCTTTCTTATCGTCTTCACCATCATCGTTGTTAGTATTGTTGAACACTACAGATCATGCCGGCGCTGCGTTTAAAATCGCCCTCATATATACACGCGCCCTCACGAACACACACTCTCACACACACGCACAAAAAAATTGATTCATTTGAAATTTTGACAATTGATTTTTTTTCTTGTATACACATATGCATTGGTCGATAGGTATCTATAATTTAACAAAAAGCACAGAAATATGTAATTTTCTTTAAAATCACATGATTTGATCGTCGTATTCATGCACACCAGTAAATGCACGTTAAAAAGTAGGACAGCATTGATTTCATAAACTTGGCAAATATCTCCCTATGTGATATAAGTTATCTTGAGAAGCTGTAAGCGTTCATTATGAACACGTTTCGCGAGTAATGACAGGAAACCATGCAAGCTTATGCGAGTTGTTTCGTTGGACTCAAGGTTATAAAATCTGTCTATCTATCTATCTATCTATCTATCTATCTATCTATCTATCTATCTATCTATCTATCTATCTATCTATCTATCTCTGTGTGTGTGTGTGTGTGTGTGTGTGTGTGTAGGCAAAATAGATAGAACTAGGTGTAAGAAAATATTTATATGGCAAGTTGCACATACAATTCTATGATATAATTTAGTCTCGTGTTTGTGCGTGTTTGTGCGTGTCTGTGTGTGCATGTCTGTGTGTATGTGTATGTATATATGTGTCTGCGTGTGAGCGTGCGTATTTATAGCGTTATAAATTGGTGAAAGACATAAACATCCGAGAGAAAATCTATAAACCAGTGCGGAGACCTTTGGTGGCGAGATAACAGAATGGCAGCATTTCGCCCGTCTTTACATTCTGAGTTGAAATTCTGCTGAGGTCGACTTAGCCTTTCATCTCTTCGAGGTCGAGAAAATAAGTTACCAGTTGAGCACTGGTAATCGTCTTACCCCTCCCCTGAAATTTCTGGCCTTGTGCCAACACTTGAAACTAATTTCACTGTCAGTTAACCACAGAAATTTGAAATTAATTTAACATATTTAATGTATTGAACTATCAGTGGAGTACTGGGGTCGATGTAATCGACTTAACCTCCTCCCCCAAATTTCAGGCCTTGTGCCTAACGTAGAAAGGATTATTTTTATTATTATTATTAAGGCGGTGAGCTAACAGAATCTTTAGTACGCCAGATAAAATGTTTAGCTGTATTTCTTCCGGCTCCTCACGTCCTAATTACAAACACTCGAGGTCTACTTTACCTCCCATCCTTTCTGGATCTATAAAAGAGGTACAACTTGAGCATTGAAATAGACGTAATCGATTAACCCCATCTCTGCAAAATATCAGGCCCTTGCTTATAGTGGAAAAGAGTTGTGCTATTACTGATCCGACATTCTAGCAAAATTTCTTGAGAGTCGGAAATAGATTATCTGCAGCGTTTATTTCAACTTTTTACGTTCTTGGTTCAGTTTCTGCTTTCTCGTAGAGTTCACTTTTGTCTTTTATCCTTTCGAGGTCGATAAAATAAAGTACAAGTCAAATTATGGTGTCGACTTCATCGACTAGCCCTCTTCCCTCAAATTTGCTGTCCTTGTGTCAAAACTAGGAAGTATTAAAAAGCATGTGTTACTGTTGTTCATTGATTGATTTTTGTTGCTGTTGTTTTCATATCACATTTCGAAAAATTCACAAATGGGTTAACAAGTTTGAAACGTTTGATTGTTCAACACGTCTTATGCTTCTGTGGGAAAGATTAACATTTATTTTGTATGTCTTATTGTGTAAGTATTCGCGAATTTGTGTAATGATATGGTTTCTTTGTCTGGCACGTCCCAAAAAATTTTGAACGTTCACCATAATTATATAAACAAGAATACGAATTTTAAAAACTAACAAACTTTACAAAATAGACGTCATGTACGCTACACAGAAAGAAATTAAAGTTTCATAAACGACGAGTGACACTGATGTCGGCAACAATGACAACAAGTCTTTAGCTAAAAAGAAAGTCTGAATATAATAGGCCAACACTTATAAAAAAAATTATTTCAAGCAACATGCGTAACGATTTTATAAAAAGAGGGACAGAAAGAAAGCTAACGCACCTCTACCTATCAAAAGGTGAAGATGTTTCCTATGTACCTTCAAAGGATCAAATGAAGGAAAATCTTTCGCATGTGTAAAATAGTGTAGTTTCCGTCGACCTCGGAGATAATATAGGAGTATAAGCTTAATTTTCACGGCCAAGAACGAAGCCAGATAAGAGACGGTGCTGGTGTGTCACAGAGCGTTACTCAAGTGCCCGATGTAACACATGTGACAAGGGAATAATACAAAGTTGCCGGTCAGAGACATTTGCAATGATATTGACTCTTAACTCACAATTTCTACATGGAGCGGCTGGTTGTGAGTGCAGAGGTGAGCAAAAATAATGTGAAAGTTTTGATGACAACCTCCCCAAAATCTCATACCTAAACTGGAACTGTACATAGTGTTACAGAAATACTGCGTTGCTTTTAGTGCTTCTTGCGAAATACAATCTTTTAGGCGACAAAAGAAACGAATGGCAGACGTTTATACGATGTATTTTCGTTCGCCACACCAAGTTATGTAGTATGATTGCAGGGCAACTTAGTGTATAATACTTAAAAGGGGTTAACTACTTATTCTCATTGTTCCTAGTGGAGGCCCCTGGACTGGCTTATTAGATCCAAGATTATGTGAGACGCTTTATATTAAGTTAGACAGAACGGAATATTTAGTCTTTTGGGGTTTTTAATTCTGTAAGGAGATATTTCGTCCAGTGGAGCATTTCGAAAATGCCAACTTGCTCTGCTTATGGTGTTCCCATTTGCAATGAATGCGAAATTTGTCTTCAGTGTATGGGTTGTACCAATTTGTACGTTTACGCATGATTTATAGCTTTCCAACAATGCAGCGTTTTATTGCCATGTCCATTCTTTGCTTTTCTGTTGAAATGTATATTGGGGCAGCGATGTTCAATATATTTTGTGTCTGAATCTGAAAAGAAAATATACTTTGTGAGTAGAATTTCAAAAGCGCTCGAGTAACAACTGCGTAGACGTTTTAGTATCATCTGCACTTGTTACTTCCATTTATTCAAAATCGTCTCAGAGTGACATATTCCACGAGGCGCACAGAACGACGAACATCTTAATTTGAGGTAGTGCATAAGCTACACACGTACATGCAAACATAACACAACATAACTTGATGTGACCAAAGGATATAACGCGTTGGATCATTATATAATTACTTCTGGTACAGCCCAATCTGCTATTCAATGTTATTGCCATCCAAAAGACTGATTCAATCCAGAGAATACTTCGGGGCCTCCAACAACTACTAAACCTCCAAAACTCTCATTTGAAGCCTACATTGGAGTTTTTCTCCAACATATGGGACCATGCTGCGGTTATACACACATATATCACACACGGCTTCCAAACAAGACTACTAAAATGCGTATCGATTGATATGACTTTGAATACTAGCACATTCTATTTTCTGGCTCAAGTATCTTCTCGTGTCATTTAGAGTGTATGTTTCTCTTTCATAAGTTCCATGACTCGTAGAAGCGGCGTCGTGACAAATGTTGTGACTTGAGAATTTTGAATCTGGCGGAACTCAGCCTTCTCTAGTCTGAACACATCAGATTTCTTCTAGAAATAGAGAGAGCGAGACAGACAGACAAAGAAAGACGGAGAAATAAAGAAAGAAAGAAAGAAAGAAAGAACCTTATTAAATGACTGAAAGTATAAAAGGTGAAGTTGACCTGAGCGGTATTTGAACTCGGGGTGCATAGAGCCAGAATCGTTACTGTAAGGCATTCCATTCGCGATGCAAACGATGCTAACAACTCGCTACCATAAATTGTCTATTTACGGGTGTTTAAACTGAACAGGAACCGGATCAACCTCAGAGATATTGGAAGAATTACAAATGCTATGATTGCAGTCCATTTGTCGTGGCTAAAGCTAAACTACTGCACAAATTATATAACTAGAGCGAGTATTTTACATGAAGCATTATTATATTTTCCATTCTGTGTTATATTTCTATTTCTTTACAATAATTGAAAAACGATAAGAGCATGGAAACGCACATCAGGGCTATGAATATTATTATGAATATAATTCCATATTATTATCTGAAATACCTGCAAAATTAACTCTACCACCATTAGGAAAACCTTCTCTAAGACACGAATAACGGACTAAAATTTGCATTATGAAGCAAAAATGCAAAAACTAAAATTATATACGACGAAAGTGAAATAATAATTTTGTTAAATCCACTCATTTTTAGTTACAGGCAAGGGAAAATATATATATATATATATATATATATATATATATATACATGGAGAGAGAGAGAAAGAGAGAGAGAGAGAGAGAGAAAGAGAGAGAGAGAAAGAGAGAGAGACAGAGAGAGAGAGAGAGAGAGAGAGAAAGAGATAGAGAGAAAGAGAGAGAGAGAGAAAGAGAGAGAGAGAGAGAGAAATAGAGAGAGAGAAAGCTTTCGAACTGAAGCCACGTGAACAATGTGCCGTAGCTGATCGCTGTAAACTTCATAGAAAAGTTTACCGCCATTTTACATCTGAAATAAGGAAACAATACTCACTTCTACGAGTCACTGAGTGAACCACTATGCGGTTGTACGACCCGCTGAAAATAGCAAGACTTTTTTTCATATCACGTTCTGTTTGAATAAAAGTCGGGATGGGCACAGGTAAAATGCTTTCAATCAGGTCTGGATCTCAGTCAATCAACACAACATCGACTCTTCCAATGCAAGACGATTGGAAATTACTTTACTGACACAGTAAACAGTACGTTTGAAGTCTACTCCGATTGGATTTTTAATCTGACGAATAGGGCCTACTAAGGACCTTAGCCTAAAAGCCATTTCGTCAAAAACTTTACCATTTCTATCAACCGTACTACAAACAATATTAAGGAGACATCGAAAGTCTTATTATCGTCGATAGGTCGATAGAGATATAAGACATAACAGAAATTTTTTTCTCAGTCAATGCACTAATAACTTTAAACACAACAGACGCATTGGATATTGCATTCCTCATCATACTCTCTGAAGACAAGAAATTCTCACGACTGGAACGACTTTCATTATACGTCTGTCTGTTTGATCAGGGTTGGTATTGGGGTGAATGACAATAAAAAACAAACAAAATTTAAATTATACAGAACGCAGATAAAAATGTTACATTTGATACTCAAAGAAACGGATCGTGAGTCAGAAGTGGGGAAATGGCAAATGTATTGAGCAGAAAACAGATGTTGGAAATTGAATAAACGTAACAAATACGGAAAAGTAGTAAAAGTCTGATATTTATTCAGATGGTCACCACTGGGAAATTAACCCTCTACCATAAACAATTCTTTTAATTCGTGAACTATACAAACAGTTCATTCTGGGTTTTAATGTGCTAATAGTAAAATAAGAAGTGGGAAGCCTTGCTTATCAGAGAAAAGCGATAGCTTGACCTTTCGATGCATTCAGTTGATTCTGGATTCGTGTTGCACAACAAAATCAGCTGTTTAACATATCTCCACATTTCAGTAATACTTGAACAATGATCCAGGCCATAGAGTACAAATACGTGGTTCTGCGCGCAGATTAGATATATGAGGTAGACAGTACTATTGCATCTGTAGAGTTTATAATGAACAAAGTTCTCGGGTGGCTCTGATAGTCCAGAGAAATTTGAAAGTAAACTCATAATCTCTGAGCTGAGAGTCCCCTAGAGAAACAGCGACTCCTTGTGCAATATTGCTCACACCCGAATAATAACCGTTTATATACTAACCCATTGACGGTATTGTTTAACTGGGAGATGACTGTGAGTGCTCAACAACATTCGAGGTTTCAGCCGCTCTCTCGTGATCTACACTTGATCCAGAATTTCGTCCTTATCAAAGAAACGAGTGGCAAAATGTGCCTGACAAAAGGCAACCATCCTAGTTCACCGTTTTGATGTCGCGGTCTGGGCGACGCAACATAGCAGAGTAATACTAGTGGCGTTCATATTATTGGGGAAAGGACGATAGATTTAATGAGTGAGGTTGATTTAACACTCTGCCTAAACAAAGCATTTTCATAGGCTTTGTCTTAAACGCCCGTGCTTGTTTCCTGACTTTTAGTTAGCCCTTGTTACATAAGTTATGAAAAGTATAAAGCTTTCCTTTCATAAGTCCCAAATTACTCTCAATGTCAAAAACAAAAATCGGGAATATGTATCATATTTGATGCAAGGACGCCAGGAGAATATATATCTTGTTTATCACATATGATGCAAAGGCAAAGGGTTCATTGTGCTATTATCTGTACCGGGTACCTCTTATTATCTTTCTGCATTTAGTTTTTACCACCACATATTTTCTACCCAGTCAATTCATATTACCAAAGCTTTCACAACTAGAAAGTTTAAAGAATAACAAATAGAGTAATAGTGATTAAACACAGCAGCATAGAACCTTTAATGTAACATAAACACTGCACCACTTTCCTGAAAGACTGCGCACTTTTGGGATCATAACAGTTTCCTTTGACGATCTAACGGAGGAGCGGCTTTATGATCATCTTACTTCCTTGGAATAGCAACCAAATCTTCCTCAAATAAAGCTCCATCGTATTAAAAAAGGTGAACTGATACATATTTGATAATGTAGACTTAGTTACCCCTCATCGCTTAAAGAGACGGAAAGTTATTATTAACAACATCAGCATGGCATTCCAATACCGAAGCCCCTATTCGGTTGCTCTACCGACTAGTAATAGTAATACTGGCCTGTTCGCAACTTCTTTTAGCAACATAGCTAAAAAGAAATGGTGGCTGTCCTGGAAAATGATAGTAAATGGTAGGATTATCATGGTTCGAATGCTTTTGCTAAAGACTAAATATTTATAAAATTCAAGGATAAAAATATAAATACACACACACACTCACCTATTCTCTTCATAAGTTAACTACAGGAAACACGCTGTTTGGAATATTCTTATAGATATACATTCTTATATGACGTAAAACAAAATAGTGGCCATGTTTATAATTTTATTCACCATCAAGATGACATAAATGTTTAATGATGAAATACGTCATTTTGTCTATGTTCCTCTTTATAAGTATGATACTACCAATGAGAAACAGATATCACTGCCACTATGTATGTATGTATGTATGTAAGTATGTATGTATGTATGTACGTATGTATCTATGTATCTATCTATCTATCTTTCTCTCTCTCTCTCTCTCTCTCTCTATATATATATATATATATATATATATATATATATATATATATATATATATGCGTGTGTGTATGTATATATATATATGTGCATGTGTGTGTACTATTATATACGTATATATATATATATGTATATATATATATATATATATATATATATATATATATATATATATATATATATATATATATATATATATATATACAGACATATGCATATACAAACACACATACACACACATGCATATGAACTTAGATAAAGAGAGAATTTATACTTAGTGAGATTTTATTTTAAATTCACATGTTTCTACTTATTTTAAATTAAACTAAATATTTTCCTTCACGTCGTCTATGAAAGTATATTGTCAAGTTGTCAAGTATATTTCCAACAACTTCTTTTCTGCGGACTGTTGATAAAGAGGATAGATGTGCGAATATGTTTTTTCTCTCAAGAACATAACTATAACATAACTATATTTGTCTTTATTTTATATGTAAGTTTTGACTGATTAACAGTTCATACTATAGAATGGAGGTGCGTGGTTTACCAGTTATTATGTTGGGTTCGTGATCGTAAGATTGTGGCTTGAATTGCTGGACCGGGTGATGGGTTGTATTCTTGAACAACACTTAGCTTCGCGCTGTTCCTGTTCACTCAGCTGACCAAAATGAGTGGTCCTTCGACGGACCGAAGTCCCGTCCAGGCGCTCGAATATACACCATAGAAATCAGCCCCTTGAGTCTATATGACTGGGGAAGGTGCTTTATCCAATGTTCTTTCGTTCGATAGAATTTATATATTTAATGTACAACGGCGGGATGAAATGTTCATAGGTTGGCTATGAAGGAGTGATGCTAGAACTGTGAAATCTTACATGCATTAATTTCAACTCGTCTTATAACTACATTATTTCTTTCCAGGTAAGCTGACATCTAGCTGTTCAAAGAAGACCATAAATATAACGAGTTGCGACTTCTCTTGCAAATGGACAAAATTTGGCATCATGGTGCTATCAAGAACTTGCAGGAAAAGATTTTAGCCCCAACAACATTTATGCTAACACGGTTGCTACAATACCTGACGCTCCAGGTTTTATCAGCATTGTAAAAAAAAAGTGTATAATTGAATTTACGAGGACAAGGGAGAGTCTTAAAGATGACTTAAAGATGACGAAAGGCTATCGAGACCAAACGCCCAAGAAAACTGAGTGAAGGGTCTTTTTTCAACAGGACAATGCTCTACTGCACACAAGTTCTTGGGTTCAATGGCTGTTGTGCGTGATTGTGACTTTGAACTGGTTGATCACCGTCCGTTTTCTGATTTCGTCCCATCTGACTATCAAGTCTTTCTAAATATGAAAAAAAAAACCTACTTCGTTGATAACCAGTATCACCGTTATGATGACGTCATATCTGCTGTTCATGACTTTTTTGACCAATAAGATGAAAGCTTCTTCCCCAGGAAGATCCAAGCAGCACTACAACACTGACAGAGAATTGTGTGGGCCAGAAGGGTTCATGACAGTATCTTGATCAGCCTATGAACTTTTCAACCGACCCTCGTAGTCATTGAGAATGTTGCTGTTTTCCGTTTTCGATTTCAGAAGCTTTAAAAGCACTCCGGAGCTACCCAGTGCTACTCATTGATGGAAATGACAACCGGTGTTGGTGTGTTTATGTCCCATTATCCAAGCGGTTCGGCTAAAGAGACCGATAGAATAATTACTAGACCTAAAAACTAATTCCTGAGAGCGATTTGTTCGACTAAAACCATTCTAGGCAGTGCTCCAGCATGGCCGTAGTCAAATGACTGGAATAGTAAACGAGTAATACGTGTGTGTTTTCGTGAAGATGTGTGTTTGAATGTGCACCGTTATATGTAAGTTATTGTACTTTATTTATTCATTGTTTGAAGAGATAAATTTACAGTTCAGATAAGTCAGAAATTCGATAATATGTATGCATTAATTAATCTGTTGTTATTTTCTTAAACTGTTCTTAATTTGGCATGGACTGAAAAGATTTACCGGTCAATTTGCTTAAGACTTCAATAACAATGTAATTATCTGCTCAAAAGCTTGTTTATTGATTGTGCTTAAATCTCAAGGTGAATGACGTACATTATTAATCAGCCTGATTAAGAAGAAATTTCCATGGATATTCGGATAAATAATATTGGCATAATTTCCCCTTCGTTACAGCGTTAAAATCTACGCAATGATCTAGTTTCCAAAAGAGGTTTTCAGAGACTTCATTTCAAATTTCACATTTAGCATTCTGTTTATTTCTGTATTCCTTTGTTTCGGGTTGAGGTACTGACTTGAACGGATTCTTTCATCGATCAAATTGTCACTAGAACTTATTCTAGGTATTGTACGTATTATATCGTAGCCTTTCTGTCAAACTCGAAAGTTATGTAAAGTTCATAAGGGTTATATATATTGTTAAACGCTTTCGGTATGCAAATTAAGGACTCCCTCATAGAGTAACTGCTGCATTTGTTGAGTATATAAATAGTTTGGCTAATTTTTTTGTCTAAAGACTGTCAGAATGATGTAGACACTTCTGATGTGAACCCAATAAGGTTCGAAAGTCGATTAAGGTTGTTCATAATTTTTTTCAGTCTGCGGAGAAATGGATAAAATTTGCCCTATTTATAATTATACCATATGTCACTATCTTACAAACACTCACATTTATACACACACACATACATACATACACTTACATATATATATATATATATATGTATGTATGTATGTACGAGTGTGCGTGTGTACTCGACGATCTTTACCACAGTTTTAGTGCACCGAATTCTATTTGCAATATTTCAAAGAATCCGAAACTAGAACAGAAATTGTTGCTGAAGGAGCTACACGGAGAAATCGAACTTGGAAGAAAATGTTGGAGAAGTGATATTCTTAACCGCATAATCATGTTATGAACATATTTAGTTTATATATAGCTATAAAGTTGATTTTACATTTCCGAGTACTTGCTCAAAGGTGAATTTTGTAAGAGTGTATACTGTATTAGAATACAGTAATACAGACTACATTGCTTCGAGCATTACTGTAACTTACAAGCTGTATGTCTTTATATGTGTTCCTTTTAATTTTTATGCTTAATGTTGATAACTGATTCTAATTTAGCCGTATAACTGTCTACAACGCTGCAAATGATAATATATTATCGTAACTTAGTTAATACAGCGCCATAATCTAATGATAGAGAACTTGCTCAAAATATATATTTAGAAGTAACATTACATTTTACATTACTGAAAAGAATCGAAAACCAAAACTACAACACTTACACACACACACACACACACACACACACACACACACACACACACACAGACAATATGTATGTGTGTATAAATATCTATATGTACACAAATATATATGTATACAAAAATACATAACATATATATATGTGTATATGTGTGTATGCATACGTATATATATATATATATATATATATATATATATATATATATATATATATATATATATATATATATATATATATATATATATATTGATGTTTGTTTTTACGGTCAGATATAATATCAGTTTGGTAAGAAAGTTCTTGGACACTTTTAACATATCACTTTATTAACAATTAAAAAAACAACAAAGAACAGTCAATCCAAAAGGTTATCACCCTCGTTATCGATCAGCTTTTGCTATCTTTCAGGCAAAGTTTTGAATCCTTTCATCCAGAAATTGCATGGCTTCGAATCAATAAAGTCGTAAAGGAACGATTCCACATCTTCGTTTTCGAACTCTATATCGCCTATCACGTGTTGCAAGGCAGAGAATAAGTGGTAGTCAGAAAGGGCAAGGTCAGATAATATCCCATCCCGCCATAATATCCCATCCCGCCTCCTTCAGCTTCTCTGACATCTTTTTTGCATATTGTGCTGGTGTGTTTTCTTGGTGGTAAATTATCTTCAAATTGCAGCGTTTTTCGGCCAGCGCGATCTTCCAACGGTCGATTTGTTCGCAGTAGACATCCTTGTCAACGGTGGAATTGCGTGGGAAAAGATCCAACATAATCACACCACGGAAATCCCACCAAACTAAGATCATAACCTTCTTTTGCACAAGCGGTTCTTTTGGCGAAGGTTTTGGCTGTTGACCTTTGCTACACCAGAATCGTCTGCGCCTCACGTTGGAGTACAATACCCACTTTTCATCCATAGTGATTGTTGACTCCAACCAATCGAATTTTCGGCTTCGCCAGAGCAGATTTTGACATGCAGTGACACGTGCTTGTTTATTCGTTTCAGTCAATTCATGTGGCACCCATTTTCCAAGCTTGCTGACCTTGCAGAGACGATGTAGGTGGTTGATGATCGCAATTTGACGTGCAGTTTGCATTGGATCGCTTTCAACGACTTGCAACAACGCACCATGATCGATCTCTTCTGAGCGCCCGCCTCGAGGTTGAACTTCCATTGAATAATTGTCAGATTCAAAGCTCTGATACCAATTACCGAAGTACTTTTCGAGACAGTGCAAGGGCCAAACGCTTCGCAGATTAATTCATCTGCGTCATGCACAGATGTGCCATGTTTGAAACTGATACAGTATGACGCCACGCAGAGCCAGCTTTCGTAGTGCAATATTTTGAGCGATTTTGCGCAAAAAGTGATGAATTTCGCAAATACAACAACAAACAGTGAAAGCTAAAAAGCTAATGAGCAAATAGATTGATTGTCAGTCTTTATATAGTCACAATAGACACGCTGGCTGCTCCTGATTGGTCGGCGATGCTGATTAGTTGCGGGATTGAAGCCGGCATGATTGTCCAAGAACTTTCATACCAATGTAATAAAAACAATTTTACATTGATTTGATGGGTTACTCTATAATTTTGTAGAGGACAAATTTATTACTCCTATGCAAGAATGTTGTTCGCAGTGACTTTGAAGTTTCAGCGAGTTAAACTGTTGAGAGGACGATGGCTTAACTGGAAGTCACATATCTATCTATCTATCTATCTATCTATCTATCTATCTATCTATCTATCTATCTCTGTATAAAATTATAATGAGGGCAACTACTGAGTGGCGTCACAGGGTAGAAGTAGACGCAAATGGCTCTAAAACTACCTATTTTATCACGTTGTGTTCGTATGGTATGTATTAATTATGTACTTTGAGTTATGTCATACTGAAGAAGGTAAAGGGTATTGCATTCCTAAACTTGAAATCGATCTATGGCTAAACCTTTTTAAAAAATTCTTTTTGTTCATTTCTCTCGCTTTCAGCCTGTATCAATGTGATAAATATGATAGTTCTAAAGCTATTTAGCGTCTACTTCTAGCATGTGGCGCTACTGAGTAGTTTCCGTTATTATAATTATATTTATAAAATTAAATACTTTGTATTAATTTTTACGTAAATGCTTTGTTACATACCAACCACTTGATAAAATCCTATATAGATGTTATCCTTGATTACAATGATACATATATATATATGTGTGTGTGTGTGTATGTAAGATATATTACACACACACATACACACACACATACATACATACATATACATACATAGGAGTGGATGTGTGGCAAGACGCTTGCCTCCCAACTACATGGTCCCGGGTTCAGTCCCACTACGTGGCACATTGGGCAACTGTTTTCTACTATAGCTTTGGGCCGACCTAAGCCTTATGAGTGGATCTGATAGACCGAAACTGAAAGAATCCCGTCATATATATATATATATATATATATATATATATATATATATATATATATATATATATATATATCGTGGCACTCCGTCGGTTGAGACGACGAGAGTTCCAGTTGATCCGATCAACGGAACAGCCTGCTAGTGAAATTAACGTGCAAGTGGCTGAGCACTCCACAGACACATGTACCCTTAATGTAGTTCTCAGGAAGAAAGAGTGAGAGAAAGTTGTGGTGAAAGCGTACAGTAGGGATCGCTACCACACCCTGCTGGAGCCTCGGAGAACCTTTTCGCTCAATAAACACTTATAACGCCCGGTGTGGGAATCGAAACCGCGATCCTGCGACCGCGAGTCCTCTACCCTAACCACCGGGCCATTGCGCCTCCACTGTGTGTGTGTGTGTGTGTGTGTGTGTGTGTGTGTGTATATATATGTATGTATGTATATATGTATGCGTGCGTGTGTGTCTGTATTCCTTCTTACGGAGACCCAAACGTAAGTATACCATTATTTCATTGATAATCGGTGTCTTTCAATAATTCCTGCATTTGTCATGTCTCATCGTCAAACATTTGAGAAACACGTCAAAAGAATTTCTTGTAATTAACCTCATATTTTGTATTTTGCATTCAGATGGAAATAAAAAGAAAGACGTTAGGAGTCTGCTGATATCATTATCTTTCCTTAGTATTGTATAGAATAACCTACCAGTGGTAAAGATAGTGTAAATATTTCGATGCAAATTTGTTTATACCAATAGAATCATATTACGACGAGATGATGATAACGTATTTCTTACAGGCTTCATTATCATCAATTACTCCATTATAAAGTGTGAAATATTTCGTTCATAACCTATCACCAGTAAGGTGATAGAGATAGCTTCATTTACCTTCTTATTTATTTCTTTTTGCATGTTTTGTCGATTTACTTTTTCACATCAAAATATCAGAATATAATTATTTTATGTGTCGTGAAACTAAATACATAATTATCTGGTAAATGTTTCTTTTACTCTTATTTTTTTTTCATTAAAACAATGCGACCAAATAATTTATCGTTGACTATAACTATTACTTCGTCTGACTTTAAATTTCTACAATTAGATTTATCCGTATTTATAGTTTCATATCAATTCCTATTTGTCCAAATATTGTTATTAATTCGTTTTCTAATGCCGATTGTATAATAACGTTGCCGATATAATTTCATTTTCTGGAATATAAATGATTTCGATAGAAATTAATAGTATTATCATTGATGTTTTATCTGGATGAGTAAATCATATACGATAGAGAGAGAAACGATTTCGATTCTTTTTGCTATGTAGCTGGCTCGTTTACAATTCTGAATTATGTTTTTCTGCGGTCAAATTTATCTTTCACCCTGGTTGGTATCGATAGAACGATTTCCAATGATTTACATTTGCATATAACGTATACCATTGATCGATAACTTTCTGCTCGTAGTATAAACATATTGTTTTGAAAGTCACTCATCTTTTTTTTATTGAATATATCAAAGATACAGTGAATATTCCATACATTTTAGATAGACATAAATTTTACAACAATAAAATAGAACGAAAAGAATGGTAATGATAAATCAAAAGGTGGAATGACGTCTACTCGAACCCCGCACTCCAGTTAACGTCATTGAACGTTTTTAGAAAAAAAAGATTGACACGTGTTATTTTAATTTTGTCTCTTTCTCCTTGTTGTGTGTTGCTTGTTTTATATACTTTGTGGACGATTGAAATGCGTGAAGTGGGAGTTGGCCAGTGTCAATACAAAATTTTATATTCATTTCCTTTTTCCATTACCGGATGATAAACAACACATATTTACGTTTCCATTGCTGGATGATAATTATCGCAGAAGCTGCAAGGTAAGACATAAAATTCTTTGTCTCTCTGTAATAATTATTGTGGCATTTACTGTTAAATTAGCAGTTCCATACATGTGCTATTTCGTTCATTTGCTTATATTTCATAAATTTACACAGCATACAAAAATACCGACATAATATATATTTACAATTGCTTACAAAAATAGAGATTAATGTATATTTTTTCTATGTTCATAATTTTTTGTTTACAATATTGAAAAAATATGCCACCAAAGAAAAGATGTAATCCGTCCAGAAACACGTATAAAGCGAGGACGATTACAGAAAACAAAGGCGAGTGTCTCGACAGAGAAAGGAGACGAGACCTTCTCAAGGTCAGCAGATGCATGCCGCTGCACGTCAGTCTCAGGAGAGAAGGGAGATGAAATTTTCCCAATATCAGCTAAGGCATGCTGTAATACTTAATGCTGAATCATTAGAACAACGTTTAACGCCAGATTAGACGGAGGTCCAATACAATAGCTCTCAGAAATAGATCACATGCAAACTCGCTCTTCGCAACACAAGGAGCTGCTTTCAGATATGATCCATCCTATTCCTATAAAAATTATAATTCTGTACAAAATGGTGTGCTACACTCAAATTGTCGTTCCTGCAAAGCTTTCAAATTTCCAAATGAAACTAATGGCATGTGCTGCTCGGGCGATAAGGTAAGATTGCAAGCACTACCAGCTCCTTACCGTCTCCCATTGCAACCCATTTCTAGAATGTACCCATTTACCTTGAATATCTCCATTACACCTCCATTCATTTGACTGTCAATCATACGATGGGTCGTGTTAGACGTAGCGCTGACCGCCTCAAAGGAGAGTATTCCACTGAGCTTTTCGGTGGGTTAGAAAATTACATACCTTCACCCCCAATTTTCCATGATAGGTTAGCACTTGGAATCTTCCAATCCTCCGATGTATTACATTTCGATTAGTTGAATTAGACCATCATTTACTCTACAAATGTTTTGTCGTCAATGCTGCACTTTCCCGATTCACCTGTTTCAACATAACTGTAATTAATATATATATATATAAATAAACTATACCATTTTAATCCCGAGCGACGCCAGGTGTCTCTGCTAGTATATATATATATATATATATATATATATATATATGTGTGTGTGTATGAATGTATCTATATTTGTATGCATCCATTCTTGATCCACCTATATATATATATATATATATATATATATATATATATATATATATATATATATATATATATATATATGTGTGTGTGTGTGTGTGTGTGTGTGTGTGTGTGTGCGCGTTGATATAAATAAAAACATTTTAAATGTTCGTAATTCTTCTCTTTGACATGGTTACACTTATTCACTTTTATTCAGTCTGAACTTCATTTTTGACTCTCTTGCTTTCGAGTCTTTAGAATCATATTTTTCCCATACTTCTAGTTCATCGAGTTAAGGTTCGCTTTCATAAAGAAGTGGACTCATCATTGCAATCGATTATAGTATTCTGATAATATTTTATTGATGCCAGACGGATAGAAATTACTGTTGTTTTTATAGAGATTTCACCTCGAATGGGCCCAGTATCGTATTAAATTGATACCGTAAAGCAGTTTGTACACAAAACTTCTCATCAGACCATCGCCACCACTTTGCACAGTATAATATGAGTAATACACAGGAAATAACTTAGCATTTTTGTAACATATAGTAATATTTATACACATATATTTTCATATATATAACATGTATTTCCATGCATGTACAGCGTGATATATTTCCTTAATTTAATGAGTTTAATATGAAAATAGATATATTCAGACTTATTTCAAACTAATATAGAAATAGAAAGAGGACTTCGAAGTAAGAACGGCATCGGCCTGTCAATTGTTTGAGATTTACATCCTTGTGCTTAAAAATATTTAAAAACCAGACTCCATAGTTTACATGTATTTTGAATATATATACAAAAGAGAAACTTCCGTCCATATTTGGAAACTCGCTTTTACATAAGGTATTTTGTGTTGCATCCACATCTAAGGTTTATTAAAACGATAAAATATGTAAGAGTTTATTTGTATAGAAAATTATCGCATTTGCAATATATGTGTGTGTGCATGCGTGTGTGTGCATGCGTGTGTGTGCGCGCGCGTTATATGCGCACGCGTCTGTATGTGCGTTTGTGTGTTCACCCACACATGCATATATATATGCACACATACATATTTATGTATATATATATATATGGGAGAATATACAAAAAATAACAACAGACGAGGACAGGTGGTGTAAATAACAAAAGTATATATTAGTATGACGCTCGGGAATACGGAAAGTCTTTGACGTTTCGAGCTACGCTCTTCAACAGAAAGAATACGGAGACAAGGAGAAAAACACGGAGAAAAATATATATAATTAACTAATTTACGATATATGGTATATAATATACGTGGTGCCATAGCTTTTTGTGGAAATTTACATGACCGTGTAGTACCCCCCCCCCCCCACACCTCTTGACTGATTTATAGCATCTGACAAGAGAAACCGCGATGCTCAGATTTTCATACTAACATAGTGTTATTTTGAAGAGGGCTTACGCAAAAGAACCATTTTAGAACAAGAGAAATATGTATACGACTTCAGATATAATTAACCCATTGGCTTTACGGTGCATTATGCAAATGTCTCTAAATTCTAAATATCGTTAGCAGTGACTATCTCACAGATATGATTTGATTTGAAGAAATGAGTGCTCAACTTAATCCGACTTTATCCTATTTGTTATTCTCTGTTGATATTTTAACTACGTTTAGGTTGCAATCAACTCCATTTGTTCATTTCTCCAGACAGATAACTGCATTCTTAAGTCTGTAACTATGAATCAGCAACACAATTGTGTATTTATTATCGATAATCAGTAAGCCATATATTCCACTTTCCAATGTCTGATCTTCCTTCTCCGACTAAGAGGTAAAAGTATATTCGCGTAGGAGAGTTTTTTTATAATTTGGATCGTATTAGTACTTGCCAAAGATTTATTCTAGATAGCTAGGTAGTTACTTCACAAACACACACACACACACACACACAAACAAAGGGACATACGCACAGACAAGCACTCATATATAGACGCCGGTATATATACACAAGCACATATATACATATACTCTCATATACGCACTCTCCTACATAAATATAATTGTGTGTTAGTAAATGGTCCCATTTCCTCATAGCTAAAATTTATGAAATTAAATAACCGTATCTCATCCTTATTCTGTTTCGTTCTTCCAGACTGAGAGAGTGGAACAAAATGGCATTAGGCTATCTAAGTCTGATGAGTATTTTTGATTGGGTATACTGTTGGTAAATTGACTGAACAGGTGATTGGCCGTGTTGTCAATAACATCCGTTTTTTAACAGACATCTGCTGGTGGATCTACTTTAGTCCTGCAGCTGGTACAAGGATTGGATGATGGTTATCCACGTGGTAGAGCATGACGTCAGTAAGACGTTCTTTTCGTCAGGCTACAAGTGTTGATACTGCTTTCTAGTGAGTCATCTCAAAAGGAAGTTTGCTATACGGCGGTTAATAAAGGGACTTTCAGACATACAAGCGAAATATCTACGTTCTTGGAGGAATGAAATGCAGGTATTCTATGTCAGCATTAACAACGATGGAAACTAAAATGCAATACACTATCTAAATTTGACGGATATTTGTCCTCATCTTGTTTGTTGTTAACACAACGTTTCGGCTGATATACCCTCCAGCCTTCATCAGGTGTCTTGAGGAAATTTCGAACCTGGGTTCTCATTCCTAAGGTATTTTTCGATATTGCTGTTGTTATTATTATTATTATTATTATTATTATTATTATTATCCAAGTCAATCCTGGGAATCGAACTTGGAATCTTGGGGTTAGTAGCCCGTGCTCTTAACCACTACGCCATATGTAATTCCCCATCTCTTAAATATAGAACTATAAAATGTAATAGTCATAAAATAAAGGCCTTAGTTATGAAAGGCAAATGCACCGCGTAAAGGATGATACACTAAACGCTTTGTTGTGAGGGAATAATCCGATTAACCAGCACACAGTTACAACAGGTTCGAACCACGTTTGACGTAGGCATGTATAAAAGAAATTGCGTATTACACCAACACATGAACAAAAAGATCATTTATTTTTACTGGGTCTGGAGGAAAGGGATGTCCCCAACGCATTCTCATGCTCCACCACCTCCTTCAACGGAGAGATTGATGCCATTCATGCTTCGTTTGAACCTCTTGAAAAGACAGCCCCTGTGTGAAGACATGAACTGAGGCTCGAATTCCAGAAGACCAAGGTTCTGGGAAGGAAGGATGGGATGTATTGAATTTTGCGGGATTTGTGACATTGCACACAAGGAGAGACGAGTGGGGGTCGGGAATAACTGATGGAAATGTCATGTACTCGGTCAGCTCCAAGGGGCCGACACGATTCGAGTAGCCGTAGAAAAGGCAAAATCAAAAGGGAGATGGCCTTTGAATTTTAGGGGTTGCAAATCAATGGGGTTGCTCTTTTCTGGATGATGTCTAGGTTGTCTGTATTTACAGCATCACCATCCCTGGTGTGGAAACCCTAACCCAATATGGGCTTCACTTTAGTACACAGATACGCACGCACACATATGCATATCTACATTTACATGTGTGTGTATGTGTGGAAGTGTGTGAATGCATATATGTATGTGTATATTGATATCTATATGTGTATATATACGTGTGTGTGTATGCATACCAGTATAATTTTTAATCATCCTCAAGACAACTAGTAGAATTGGAATTCTTTCATTCTGTTCTAAATTCCCACAATCTGGTTATTCCTTTTTCCAGAACTTAAAATTTCGATAATTTCTCCTCTCCTTCGGAGACATATTTTCACCTATTGGAGCAGATACTTCTGTCAGGAGGAGGATCTCTTGGTCATCTTTGACAACATTCAGTCAAATTGTTTTGATTTCCATCAGCATAGATTGACATGACCTGTATTACGATTGTCCAGACGAACCATCTTCCTCTTCCTCAGAAACCCACGCCTTGCCGGTTGAGAAAGTCAAGAGAAGTCCATTGCAGGAGACTGTGTCGATGAAAACCGGAGAAGGTGATCCCAAACAGAAAGCTAGAAGATTCATCGGGATATTAGAATGCCTATCAATAAGCCACAGCTTACAACTCGAACCAGAAACCATATAACGAAAAGCAAAAACCACAACCGAAGCCCCAAAGGAAAAAACGAAATCAAGAGCAAGAACAACAGCAACAATAGCAGCGACACCAACAGTCAAACACAATGAATTCTCCCCTTCAACTTTCTTTTTGTGTGAAGAGACAAGTCCGACTTGATGGAAGAAATAATAAGGTAGAAGACGGTATTCACCAAAGCGGGAAGGCCATGTCAAACCGATCTGGAACAAATCCTGCTATTGGCCGAGTCCTCTTTATGTAACGCGCTACCACCTTATCTAGCAAAGGAAAGGAGTTATGTTTCCTATGACTGGTGGCTATTACGAAAATGTTGATATGATGGGTGAGTTTGAAAATGTTGATATGACTGCGTCTGCGGTCAATCTCTCATTGATTTCTTCAAGTGTAACTTGAAGTGGAGAGTGAGGATGGAGATGTAGATGAAATTTCTACATTTTAATGAAAGACGGCTGCAAGGGACGGAACTCCTTCCCCGCTCTCTCTGTGAAAGATGAATTACTGAATTCTGCCTGGAAACTGGAGTCGATGAAGGGTAACTCTTGGGAATGCATCGTAGTCGTGGTTTAAGTTTCCTTAAATATTCCAAATGCTCGACTTGATGGTTTGTTTGCTTACAACTTCTATCATAAATTTTTAATTGTTTTTCGTGTTGAGTCACAGTTTTGTCCTTCCGATGTTACGTTACATATGTACACACTGACAAGTTTGTTTGTCTAAGTGAGCTCCATGAGAGCCAATAAAGAAAGGGTCTTCTTCTTCTTCTTCTTCTTCTTCTCCTTCTTCTAGTTGTTGTTGAAATATATACATCCTCAATCATTTATCACATTCTTGAAACGAGCGCAATCCCATTAAATGTATAGCTGTGTCTTTCGCAGGAATATTGTTTACAATTCCTCAACTCCACAGCATTTATTATTCAGTTTCACTTTTCTTTTCGTTTTGTACTGAGAAGAAAATGTTTATTCGTATTATTCAATCCGAAAGAACTTTATTTATATTCATTTAAACTAAATATCATGTTTGTTTACTTTAGATGACAAAATCACCGACGAAATGAGTGCCATTTTCTTTTACTCTCGGTTTCCCATAATGCTTTTCTCTTTTCCAATATCCCTGTTGTAATTGACGTCAAAAGCGTATTGTCCGACATATTATGTTTTATCAAAAAGAAAAAAAAATATTACTTTCTTCACATTCCAAATGAATAACAATTTGAAATTACATTTTCTATTTGCTTACCAAAAAAAAAAAAAAGTAATGATGATGATGACGACGACAAGAACAACAATAATGATAATAAAGAAACGAATAAATAAACTTAATCTGCTTAATTTTATTTAGCTTAATATCAAAACGATATGTTATGGAATTCCGGAAAGAAAATTGTTGTCATACAGTGACAAACAGTTGTCAAAGTAATTAATTTTTACAGCATGTATTTACTTGGATGTATATTCGTTTCAGATGTGCTTATATTTGATCTTGTCCGGGTGATATTGAGTTTTAAACATGTAGCTCATTTTTAGAAGTAACTTGTTTTAAAAGTAGTATTATTTATTCTTAACCAATAGTCAAAGGCTCTACTACACTCCGTTTGGCTGACCCAAAACTGAAAACAGGTTGCACTATAAAAATATCCTGCAAAAGTTGCTACTTAGTCAAAGCAGGTTTGTAATATATCATCCACCCAACTTACACTATATGATATTCTTAAATATCGCTGTATTTGCAATTAAATCGTTTTGAAATCTTGTAGAAACTCTTAAATCAGTCACCTCGAGATATTTTACAATAGCCACAGGCAGATAGCATCAATATAGATATCCTTTTTTTTAAATTTTAAACCCGAAGAAGAGTTTAAAGAACAGGTTTATAATAGAAGACATTAATTATTTCTTGCTTGTTTTCTGCTACAATAATTCGAGGTAAGATGAAATATAAGGAGTTGATTGAACGTTTACCATGTGATATACCTTTGAAAATAAATTTGTTAAAATGTTAATGAAATGTTGTCCCTACCTCAATGTAATGCAGAACCATTTTGGCTATTAGCTTAATATTTCAACTGTGAAATAACAAAGAAGCATAACAATGTCAGAAAAATAAGATAATGCCCCTGAGTGTGAGCATGAATTACTGATATTTAATATCGATAAAGATACACGACAGAATACAGCAAATACATTTGAAAGACGTGATGTATCAATCCTTATTTGTCAAGAATGCCTGTGTGTATAATTTCATAAGCGTTACTTGATGTAAAGAACTATAATACATTGTTACTTTCTTTCTGTATCCTTTTTGCAGTTACCGTGGAGATGATATTTCTTATTAACTCTTCTTAATTGTCCATGCTATCATTTTGCTCCAAATTTTACTTTCTATTCATCAATTTTTTTTTACATCGTTTTTATATAGAGCCTTGAGAATAATTATTTAATGATATATTTCGTCCACAAATTCCTTGAGATTTTTCTGTCTATATATACAATTATTTTATAATATCATTCGTTAATTAACAAGACAACATGACAGATAATAAAACAGGCATTATATTATTAGTAATTGGTTCATATTAACTTTTTTGTCTTCCTTTGGCGTTTTACAAATCTTGTTTTTAATGGGGTTTTTTCTCACCAAAGATATCGATATTTTCCTTCGTGATATACATTCTCCGTGAAATAAACAAAATGTTCCATGCCATTTCTAAGCAATTTACCTCTATTACATTGCTGAATAGATTCCGAAAATTCTAAATTCCATTTAATCCGTTCTGATAAATTGGATTAATATGCAGCAGATGGTTTGAAAGAAAATATGCGTTTTATCATATTTATCGGAATAAATCAACGATATATAAACTATAAATCAACTATAATAAACTTGTGAAATTCCGGTTTATCTTTCAGAATATTTAATGCAGGTAGATATGTATACCCTCTCTGTCCTTTAGAGTGTATTTTTATTCGAATCTTTTTTTCAATCTCCGAAAAAAATCACACAAATTTACAAGGGTAGCGAAGCCACATATAGAGAAGATTATTGGTATTTTATAAACAAAATTTTGCATGCTTCTGTGATGACATATGATAATTAAAGTGGTGTGGTAAAAGCTAGACCAAAGGAAGCTTTCTGGATGGTTATGTGAATCATGCTTGTACTATGTAAAAGGAAAGTATTTGAAAACGTGAAGCTAAGATCTTCCTCATTGCAGTATCTGACTAGTCTATTACAGTCAACAGGTCGTGCATTTATAATTTGTAAAATAGTGAAAAACATGAACATTATATCCACACACACTCTCTGTTCTCTAATGGCTACCTTCTGGAATAAACTACTGTCAATCCAACAGAAATATTTTGACTAATGTTAGCTACCTGACCGAAAGAAATCAGTAAACTATGTCAGTAGTTGGTGAATGTGTGCTTTAAATTGCATATTGTCGGAACAACCATTATTCGACAAATACTGCAATGAATATTATCAACAAAAAAATTCAAGAAATCTTGCTAAAGTATCCATTAGAAATTTGGCGATATTTCCCATACAGGTGTTTGAAAAGTTGGATGACTTTCAAGGAAGTATTGATATTTATACTAAAAGAAGTTCTCTGTCCAAAACCTAAAAATAAACCAAGGCTAATTTAATGAAAATTATGAAACTGTTCAACGAGTAGTATAAAATGAAAAAATAGATAATAATTTTTAATTGACTAGACATCCAATTGTTCACTTGACTTCATATTAAAATACAAATATAAATGCAACGTAAAATGTATAATGAATAATGAGGCAGTAAATGAAGAGTTGCACAGTTACACACAGACTGCGAATTCCCAAAGAAATTGTTGGCTAATTCTTTG
This sequence comes from Octopus bimaculoides, assembly GCF_046866305.1. NCBI lineage: Eukaryota > Metazoa > Mollusca > Cephalopoda > Octopoda > Octopodidae > Octopus > Octopus bimaculoides. The sequence goes on along the minus strand of NC_142933.1, from coordinate 120,016,842 downwards.
AAACCTGTTTGACGGCATTCAGACTGTATCTCTTAAATTTCACTACATTGAATTCAGAGTTTCAACGGTGTGAAGTAAATTCTACAATATATTTTATTCGACACTCTTCTAATTCACCAGTCTTCATAATACCATTTCTACTATAGACACCACGCCTGAAGTTTGGAATAGTCGATTATATCGACCCAGTGATCAACTGGTACTTATTTCACCAACCCCGAAAGGATGAAAGGTAAAGTTGACCTCGGCGGAATTTGAACTCAGAACGTAAAGACAGACAAAATTCCGTTCAAAGTTCAGATTTTGCCGAAGTCTGCTGGCGATCGATGAAATAAGTGCCAGTTGAGCACTTGGGTCTATATAATCGACTAGCCCCCACCCCGTCCCTGAAACTCTTGGCCTTGTGCCAAAATTTGAAACCAATATAACCGAATGTTGAATTTGAATTCATAAATTACAGACGGACAAAAATACCGCTAAACATTTTGTCCGACCTGCTAAAGTATGTGCTAGTTCACTACCTTACTCAGCCATCATAATATCATCAGCAATATCTATTTCATTATTGCCCACAGGGGGCTACACATGGAGGAGACAAACAAGAACAGACAAAGGGATTAAGCCGATTACATCGACCCCAGTGCGTAACTGGTACTTATTTAATCGACCCCGAAAGGATGAAAGGCAAAGTCGACCTCGGCGGTAGTTGAACTCAGAATTTAACGGCAGACGAAATACCTGTATTTCGCCCGGCGTGCTACCGATTCTACCAGCTCGCCGCCCCATATCATCAGGAATATCACCGAGTGGTGAGTGGGTAAGCTGGCAGTATCGTTAGCACGCCGGACTAAATGCCGAGCGGCATTTCGTCCGTCCTTATTTTCTGAGTTGAAATTCCACCGAGGTTAACTTTGCCTTTCACCATTTCGGAGTCGGTAAAATAAATACCAGTTTATCATTGGGATAGATGTAATCGACTATCGCCCTCCCCTGCAATTGTTGGCTGAGTGTCAACATTTGAAATCAATGTTAACGAATGGTGTCACAAAATACTATGTCAACCAACAAGATGTTAAGCTGGAGAAAGTACAAAATTACTTGAAATTGTTCATCTTTCCTACAATACTAAATGTAAAAAAAATAAATACTGTATATGTTGTGATGTATCGATTCTCTTTCGAAATACATTAAGAAGTGAAGAAAGATTTCTTTATATGAAAAGGTCAATTAGAAAAACAAACAATTTGGGACTGAAAAGTCTAATGACCTTTCGGAAAGTAATGATATTTGTTGGATTAATTGAATTTTTAAAACTCTCGCACTTAACACTGTCGTTATTTAATTAATTATTTTCGTTCTATTTCTTGAGTTATTCTTATCTGTGACGACGTTTTTCCTTTCCTTTCTAATGCTTAGTTTTATATCTCCATTTGCAATACAATCACTAACTAAGCTACGAGCAAATCTTATATTTTGCGTTAAAATTATCGTCGAAAATGTAAACTAATGAAAAGCATTTTGATCTACTGCAACGTGTATAATATACAAATATTTAATAATTGTCAAAACAGCTTTTATCAGTATACTTAAGTGTAATAAAGTAGCAATAAAATCTACATTTTTCTTTTCATTCTGGATTACTTTGCACAAATATCCGTATCCAGAGTAAAATTGTGACAAATAAATTTTTTTAAAGCTGTTTAACGTACTGATTTTCAATTGATCTTAAAATGTTAATATAGTAATTTGTTCACATTAATAGTTATTGTTGCTGTTTTAAATAGTGAACAAATTATACTGTTTAGTATTCAATAATTATAACAAATTTTCAGTGCAGAGTGAGGCTTAATTTAATGGGCATAACCAAATATGTAAAATGTTTCTTCCTTCGTATAAACTACATATTTCAGAAAATAGTTCGGAAGTAGAATAAATTGGCCTACTATAAGGAAATAGACGAGCCATTGCTTCAAGTACTCTGACCCCACTCTACCGCAATGTCAAACTTTTCTTCCCATTCATCAACTTTATATTCACTAATTATTGACACAAACCATCACTACTTACCTCAGATGGTCTTTATATATTTTTCATAAATCAGTATATATTTCTGTATTTTCTTTTGCAGTTAGCACCCCTTTCGTAGAAATTAAAAATATTAATGATCAAAAGGAAATTCATGTTAGCTACGGTCATGAATTTGGATTAAAAAAATGTAAGATGTAACACATGCGTTTCTACTCAAGGCACAAGGATTGAAATTTTGAGGGGGGAGTCCAGTCGATTAGGTCGACCCCAATACGCAACTGGTACTTAATTTATCGAGCCTGAAAGGATGAGAGGCAAAGTCAACCTCGGCGGAAGTTGAACTCAGAACGTAACGGCAGACGAAATAGCAATTTCTTTATTGCCCACGGGGGAGGGGAGTAAACGTAGAAATGTACAAAACAATTGATTGGGATCAGCAATGCGATATAGTTTACATAAAATATGACTTTAAAAATTATATAAAATGTCAAAAATCGAATGATATTAACAGTAAATTAGACAACACAAATGAAGCGATGATCAGGCCACGCTCCGACCTCACAAGCCCCGATCTATCGCTGGTACCTTTTTGTTCTCTTTTTTTCCGTCTATTTACACGGTTCCTTGCACGCACAGCACTCGTGCAACATGCTTCCATCTCTTTTGGAACGTACACTCCGACAGACATCTCTTCTCCAGCCACACCTTCTTTTTCAAATGAAAAGTAAAAAATGACCGTAAATTGTGGCCAGAGATAAAGTTGCCTGTCTTAATTCCTTTTATCCTAATCTTCCATACTGCCTCTTTCGCTATTGCTACAACCGTGAGAAAACAATTCTTGCCTTCGTTTGTTAAAACCCCCGGTGGGTCAATTTTTATAATTGACTCAGTCGACAGCTGTACTCTTCCTTCGCCGGACAACAGGTGTTCAGCATAGGCCCACATTTTAGATATCTCCGGACACTGAACAATAGCGTGAGGAACGGTTTCCCTGTGTGTGTCCCCCCCACACCGCATCTTGGACAGGTCGGCGACTGACGCTTACCGTGTCTTGCGAGCTTATCCCAAACGGGCAAGGCACCCCTGTAACATTGCCAGGTTAAGGACTTTTGGAAGTTGTCCAACGTTCTCAACCCGAATGTACGGTGAAACAGGCTGTCCAGTTGAATAAACCCGAGACCTAGAGTCGCTCCCAGGCCATCGTCGCATTCAGACTCTGCGAACCTACTATATAAAATCCATGTTGAACCCCCACCGCTGGCGTTGCTCGAGCGCCGGAATAGCAAGAGGGCCTTACGGCACTCTTTTTGCCATTCACCCAACCTCGTGCTTTGCGTTGGCAGCTGGGGGTGGAACCCGGCTGCTTTCGACGAATAAGTGTGATTTTATGAAATACAGTGAAATGATGGAAATATAATACAAAAACCAGAAATTTCTAGAAACTGGTATTATAACTTATGATCTTTATATTTACATATATTCTTTTGTTTAAATAGTTTCTATGCTATAACGCTTATCACGGATTTGTTAATTCTTTTAGTTTAGCCACTTATTTGTGCGGACGGGGTGCTGTACCGTTGGTATTTATTTTACTGGTGCTTATTTTATCAACCCCAGAATTATCAACCAATGATGACTTCAATGGGATTAGAGCCTAACCCTAACTTTTAGGTGTCTGATCCTGCCAACGTTGACGTTACTTTTCAGACTTACAAATGTCGGTACATAAAGTACCACTCAAACATTGGTATCCATCATAAATGGCTCTTTCTTGCTTTAATACTTGATGGTGGACAGCGGCGAGCAGGGAGAATCATTAGCCCGCCAACCAAAATGCTAAGCGGCAATTCGTCCGTCTTTATGTTCTGAGTTCAAATTCGACTTTGCCTTTCTGGGTTGATAAAATATGGACCAGATGGGTTCTGGGATCGATGTAATCGAATTCCCCATCCCCAGAATTTTCAGACCTTGTCCCTTTAGTACAAAGGAATATTTGATGGTGCGTGTGTTGGTAATTAATCTATCTCTTTACCGTTTAAGCCATGGAAAATATATTTAAGTTTAAGTCTATCTCGAGACTACAATTCCATTTGACCAGAGCTTTTCTCGTTTTCCGCACTGTCTAAGCGACAGGGAGTACAAGACTCTCTTTTCCAACACCACAAGAAATATTCATTGGTGTTTGTTTCTTAAAACACATGAACACATGAATACAACGTTTAATGTTTCTCAGGGTCTTTGTGAAAAGTGGTAAAATTAATTAGCCACACAGTATTCTTAATTGTAATGGACAGTGTATTTAAGCAACAAATTAATTAGTTTACAGTTCTTCTAAACTAATGGCTCTCAAACTGTGCACTGTAAGGGGTATCTAGATGTGATGCGGGTTTTGAAAAATAATTTAAGGTTTTAGAAAATCAATATTAATGCTTAAAACTTTTGAAAGAAAAAATTGTTATTCATAATTTTAAATCGTACTTGTTCGAGAAAAATATGATTTATAAAACAAATTAAATAGCAGGCTTCCATAGTTTTTTTTTTCTTTTGTTTACAGTTTTCCATGCGAAATATGCGAGTAATTGCTTTAACTGCTCCACAGTGCACCGTGCGATCAAAAGTATGGAGAAACTTCGTTGTAGACAATCAAGTTTTATAAGTCACAATTGTTGAGAATCGGAACTCTAGAGCGCTGGAATAAATGTCATTACGTGAAAATATACCAGAGAGCTTTACAAAGAACTAAATATACACGTTAAAATCTAATCTTGATATTTGGGTCAGGTTAACCAATTCCATCGCTACAGAACAACTCTTTAATTCTTGAACGAATTCTGGCAAGTTATTCTTTACAAAGAAACGAAGTCGGTTCACTCATCATCTCAGAATAACAAAAAATTCCTTGGGGCGAGATGGGCGCTTAATTGCACAGCGAGACTTAACACAATATATATGGCTCCCTATATTGATATACAGTAACAGTTTTGTTCATCATGCTTTTGTGGTTTACCACCGACTATACCTTGTTTTTGTTTGCGCCCGAAACTCATCCCAATATTATCATAGTAGACATCTTTTCTAGGAACTGGTCATGAAACTTATGTTAAAATGCAGTAATATGTGCAAACATAGTGACAGCCAATTAATTAATAAATATATCGAACTCCATTAATACATTAAATCTGATTCGAAGTTAAGTAACATATAATAATTTATATACTACACGCGCGCGCGCATATATATATATATATATATATATATATGCACATGTGTATGTGTGTAACATGTATGTGGTAGCAAGCTCTACAAACTTGCATTTAACTGCTACGTACACTTCTGCAGAATCTCGTCATTAGTTGCCGTAAGGTAAACATTTTAGGCTACTATCACAAACACTAATGAATGCTGTCGTCTAAGTATAAAATCCAGCTTTACGAAGCCTTCAGCTGTTAATTTTGAAATGAAGTTTCACCACAAATATGTGTGCTTGCTATCATATACTTGTTTATTTGCGAATATGTATGTCCATGTGTGTGTGTGTGTGTGTGTATGTGTGTGTGTGTGTGTGCAAGGTGTTAGGTTTTTATAGTTTTGCTTAAAGGTTTCACATGTCTGAACAGATCCAATAAAAACAAAACGTCAACAAATAGTGCAATTCTCTTGTCTGCTAGCCTTGTATTGAATGAGATGTTATTTTAGAGATGTTAGCGCTTTCTACACACACACGCCAGCATCTACCATATATGTGTTTATCAAAGGTGCTCATGTATTACTTTAGTTTACCACAATTGTGGGTATTTGCTATTTTTTTGTGCCGTTTAGCCCCAAATCAACCATTCCGGCAGTCTCCCCCTGTCCTTATAAATGTATCTTTGACTATATTACTTAAGGTTACCATGGCTTATCTCAGACGGTTTGATGTGATTGCGTTGCTATTTTTTCCACCACGAGCTTTCACGTTGGGATTTCCGCAATTACTAATGAGCCAAATGGGATTCTATAAAGTAGCCTAACACCAGTAGATTCTTTTGTCCAAGTTGGAATCCCCATCAGATTGACTTTCCCATTCATTTATATGGACATACCCGTGATTGTATTGGTAAGAAGTTCACATCGCACGTATGTGGTTCAGTATCGATCTCACTGTCAAATGATCCACACAACGCAAGTATCTTCTACTATACTTCTAAACTATAGAGTTTTGAGAGTGAAGTTTGATGGAAAGGAACCGAATGGAAGCTTGTTCCAGTCTTTTCCCCTTTCATTATCTTTTCATTCAGTAAGAAAGGCAGTGTCTCTAACATATTACAGAAAGTGAGATTGTAGGGAGAAAGGAGATATGCTCAAACCCGAGATCTGCCACGACTGGTTGCAGAAGAGTGGACTCCGTTAAAGGTACCCGAGTAGTCAGGTGGTATTGTTAAACCTGGAAGGAAATTAAGTTTGCCTCCTTCATGGTACAGACCATGGCGAGATTTGGACGCAAAATGCAAATAGTCGGATCAAATATCGTAATGTATCCTAATCGACGGTTTTGGCAATTCTTCCAATCCAACGGTTTCGATTAATGTTTTTGATATATCAACTCTAAAAGAATAAACATTTAAGTTCGTCTCGGGCAATTAGCTACCTCGGTGATAGATTTAATGCGTCTCTCATTTTAACACCACCATTCGGCTCGTGCGTGTCTTTAGAGGGAACCACTTTATTGAAAGTATTTGGACTCGCACACCGATGTGATAACTTTCTCTTTTCCAGCTACTAGTTTTAGGGATTTTGAAAAATGGGTCATCATTGCTGCGCTTCTTCCTAACTAAACCATAGAAGACAATTCCTAACCAAATAGACACATTAAATATAATAATCCCAACATAACGACTATATTTATTCTCTCTATAAAATTAGCCTCGAAATAAGAAGACAGTGTTATGTTTATTCAGCCAAACTTTTTCCTCTGTCTTCTGTCGAAACAATAACTAAGGAAGCTAAATCCAAATATGTCAGGTCCCTAAGGGTCACTACTATATTCTAGAAGTATAGTTAAACTATAAACTCCTAACATAAAAGGCAGTTTGCAAGTTTTCAAAACATTTATTGAAACTAATAAAGTTTAGGAACTAAATTTCTGTGTAGAAGTAAATTAAATTCAAATTGGATTTCCACATATATCTGAGCGAATACACTATATTATCCAATCAGCCGTATTGGCCTACAGACACAACATTAGGTACTTCCTTGCTATAACTTAATTTTCTCAACCAAGCAACATTAATTTGTGTGCTTATGTAGTCTGCATGAAAGCGTGTGTGACAATATATTTATGTTGCGTATGTGTGTTTGTGCTGTGGAACTCATGTGTGAGTTTAGAGCTGATATAAACGCAAAGTTGTAGCATTTTTGTGTCCGTCTATCATTTTTATATGACATCATATTTAATTATGCATGTGACCATGGAACTTTAAGATCTTTATACACATGCACATGTGAGCGCACAAATGTGAAATATATGTCTATGCATTTACACACACAGGCATACACACACACTCGAGTGTGTAAGTGTGTGTGTGTATGCGTGTGTGTGCTAAGGCGCGTATCCTAATAGACGTGTAGCACTCACGATCGCGAAACCGTGGTTTCGATTCCCAGATCGGCTGCGCGTTGTGTTTTTGGGCAAAACATTTCATTCCACTTTACTCTAATCCACTCAGCCGTAAATGGCTAACCCTGCGATGGGACCTTCTGATCAGAGGGACAGTTGGCTTGCTTTCCTAGCCAGCGAGGTGCCATCATTGGAACCCTAAAATTATACAAAGTGCTTTTATGTCCAGCGATGTATAACAACATCCGATAGCCTGGTCGATCACATAATCACATGATATATATATATATATAGATATATATATACAAGAAATGAGGGCAGGGAATCGTCAATTAATAATAGAATTAATAATTAACAATTTTGCCAAGTAGTTCAGTATGAAAAAAACCTTTATCGGTAAGACCATTTATCATCATAAATATAAGGGATATATAATTGTTAATTATTAATTCTATTATTAATTGACGATTCCCTGCCCTCATTTCTTGTATATTTTATATTTGATATCTCTAAGTTAGATGGTTAAACCGTAATCCCTCCACACGGGACTTCTTTTCATACGGGACTATTTGTGGCGCACATGGAATGGATTTCTTTGGGGTGGGATGCCTGAACTCGCTAGCCGATGAATTCGTAAGTGCCTTTCTTATCGTTGATTTTTGGTGTCGCATGGCCAAGGATTACCGTGAATTTTTTTTTTTAGAGACACTTTCAAATTTATCAGAATATTTGGGCTGAAGATTGGAATAGTGAAATTTTCATTCACTTAACCATGAAACGATTCGTACCCAATTAACTAAAGGCTTGTTTTGTTTGTGCTTTTCCCTCCGGTTTTTTGTTCTATGTGTGCCATAAATATCGCCATCCGTTTTAGAGAAAAATTTGTAGTTTAGAATCAGTAGTTCTTTGACTGCTATTTCTAAATTTTCAGTATGTTGGAGAAGCAACTCAATTGCTAATCCCTTATATTTATGATGATATATATATATATATATATATATATATATATATATATATATATGTATATATATATATGTATGTATGTGGGTGGGGTTGGGGTGTGTATGTGTGTGTGTACCTTTATATATATATATATATATATATATATCAGTTGCTATTGTAAGAAATTTATAAAATTTCGGCAGAATGTGAACTAATTCTTTATCGATGTCTCGAAGCACGCACATGAAGCTATAAATGACAGCATGCAAATATTTGGTCTTAAAAAAAACCCGGTTTAGAAAAAAAATCAAAATCTAGCTTCGATATTTCTATCTAAGTGGGTATTATTATTATTATTATCATCATCATTATTATAATTATCATTATTATTATTTATTATTTATTATTACTGGACCCGTATGAAAGGTTTCAAGACAGGGACTTTCCTATCTGGCCAAGCCCTTATCAAGTTCTTAAACTATCATCCGAAGAGAAAGGTGAGGGTAGAGAGGGAGGTGCTGCCTTGTAGTGTGGGCGTGAGTGGAAAAACTAATATGGCTAAATAGATCAACTCTGAGTATACTTTTCTAAATAGGAAAGAGACAAGAAGATGGAACTTCACAGGTCTTGGAGATGGCGGAGTAATCAGGGACTTTTTGTGTGGAGTCGATTTAATCGACTTTACCTCTTCCTCGAAATCGGTGGTCTGGTGCCAAAATTTGAAACCATTATTGTTGTAGTTGTTGTTGTCGCTGTTGATGGTGTTGCTACTGTAGTAGTAGTAGTAGTAGTAGTAGTAGTAGTAGTAGTAGTAGTAGTAGCGTATGTCCTGAATTTCATACCAATAGAAAAATGTTTCCATGTTGCTAAAAGTCTGCTAAATTTGGACACAAAAAAGTCTGTAATATATGAATTCTTTGGATTCTAATGGTTATTTCCGGTGGAAAGGATACGTACGAATATTTACGAATCGTACACTTGTCCACACACACCCACACGCTTTATATATATATATATATATATATATATATATATATATATATATATAGCGTGACTGTGTGGTAAGAAGCTTACTTCCCAGCCACATGGTTTCGGGTTCAGTCCTACTGCATGGCGCACCTTGGGCGAGTGTCTTCTACTATAACCTCGGGTCGACTAAAGCCTTCAAAGTGGATTTGGTAGAGGAAAACGAAAATTGAAGAATCCCGTAGTATATATATATATTTATGTATGTCTTTGTGTCTGTTGGTGTGTTTACGTCCTCGTAACATAGCGCTTCGACGAAATAACCGATAGAATAAGTATTAAGTGGTACTCCAGCATGGACGCAATCAAATGACTGAAGCAAGTAAAAGAATAAAATAAATACAAAACACAAAATATTTAAAATTCAAATGTTTCAGGGTTTTATATTTTAAAATTCATTTCAATTCCAATTCAAAATCTATTTTTCGTTACACGCTCTCTCTCTCTCTCTCTATCTTTCTTTCTCTCTTTCTCTCTCTCTCTCTCTCTCTCTCTTTTACGCGCATATGCACACGTACATACACATAGATATTCACTCACAGAAAAAAGCATGCGTATATATATGTGTGTGTGTGTGTGTGTGTGTGTGTGTAGGGAGAGTCATGGCCAAGTATTTAGAGCAGCGGACTCGCAGTCCATGGATCGTGGGTTCGAATCTCATACCGGGCGATGTGTGTGTTTATGAGTGAAACACCTAAGCTCCACGCGGCTCCGGCAGAAGATAATGACGAACTTCTGTTGACTTTTTCGCCACAACTTTCTCTCACTCTTTCCTCTTGCATCTAACAGCTCACCTAAGACGAACTGGTGTCCCGTCCAGGTGGGGAACCTATACGCCTATGTAACAGGGAAACTGGCCCTTATGACCCAGGCATGACTCGAGAAGGAACAAACTATATATATATATATATATATATATATATATATATGAGAAGTATGTATAGTTATGAATAAATCACAATTATAATGGAGAGGGTTGCAAAAACCCTTATATGTTTAGAAATAGCAGTGAAAACCACTACAAAGCCACTATAAACACTCGTATTCTATCTTTTCACAATAAAGTTGTCGGCGGGTGACGTGACATAAAGTTTACAACTTTAAAACAAAAGTTTATTTCTCTATTGCACTTTCGAAGTTAGGAACCTAACGATTCCACTCATTTCTTCAGAATTTGGAGCTCAGAATTTGAATGTGTATATAGAGGTTAACACATTATTCTTGCCGGTCGGAACACATGTAAGCCCCAAGGTGTGTTCTTTGTGATAATTTTTATCTACAGGAATATTCAATAAAATTGCCATTGGCTTCAATCACGGCCTCCAGACAATTTTGGAATCGCCTGCAACGCTTCCTGTTTAAGTTTGTGAATACTGCCATAATCCTTGCCTTCGGTTCATATTTGGTATTACAAGGAGTTTTGTTGGTCTCTCGCTCAACTGCACCCCACACATAATAATCAAAGGGATTGCAGTCTGGGGAGTTAGGTGGCCAGATGTGATGTGGCCACAGAAATTGTCTGACAGCCACTAGTGTGGACTCCTGCTTGTGTGGACTCCTGCTTGTGTGATATTATGCACAGTCCTCCTTCTTGACCCAGGGCAGCACACTGTCTCCTCCAGGCACTTGATGTAGACCTCTGTGTTGAGTCTGAGGCTATGTGAGAAGATGAATGGAGGCATAAACGTCGCCATCACTAGTGATCACTCCAAACACCATGAGGTTGACCGGATGTTTGATTTTTATCACTCTCGGTACATGTCCTCAGACTGCACTATCCTCAGATTGATATCCAAACACTCTGAAATGTTCGCATTGGAGCTTCCGGTGTAATGCCTAGCAGCACAGCATGTCTTTTCCAAATTTCTGGCAGAGTGAATTATGTCATGGGACTGTTTTACTCACAGACGGTGCCTAACTTATCCTACCATAGTGTGTAGTTGACAAAACCTAAAACAAACAATGTACATGCGTTTAATTAAAATATAAAATGGCGACAATTTATCTATCGTATCTTGTATATATATATATATATATATATATATATGTATATATATGCGAACGTATGTATGTATATATACACACACATACATACACGTATACAACCTTATACAAATGTATATATACTTAAATGTGTGCAGATATATACAAGTTAACTGACAGAGTAACGAATATTTACAAGTGAGAAAGAAAGAGAGGGAGCTGGAGATATAATGAGAGAAAACTGAAGACACAGGGAGATAGTGACAGAGAGATGAGTACACAGAGAGCGCGTATTGATCAAAATATGCCAAGCGACATAAATATTTATGCAGACATGGATACACATGCACGTGTGTGTGTGTGTGTGTGTGTGTGTGTGTGTGTGTGTATGCTTGTATGTCTGTGTCTATATGCTTATGTATGAATGGGAAAAGCACTTAGCCACGATATAATATGTAATATCTTGAGCTTTATGTCTTCATGATATAAATGTTATCATCGTAATATCATCAAATTTAACAGAATATTCCATGTAATATTCAGGAGATTTAATTATAGGTTTTTAGTCCGTCTGCTTTCGGCAGAAGTAAAAAGTAATTCTTGAAGTCATAAAAGCTTTTTAGAACTGAAAGTTTCGTAAGAAAATGACAATATAGAAACACATATTATGCACATGTCCATACATACGAATGAATTTATTAATGTGAGTACATATATTTGTATAGGCAGACACAAACACTCACACATGTATGTATGCATATATATATGTGCCTACAAACATACAACATTCATGTATCTATGCGTATGTATATATATATATATATATATATACTCACATAATCATGGATATAAATATCCGTACATATACACAAAAACATATTTATATGTATTTATGTTTTATGCACACATACATGCGTACTTAAATATATAGAGATTAGTATATATACATAAATAAAAATCAGTATATCCTTGTGTTCTAACCAAGCGCATATATCTGACTCTTGGTGCAAGCACGTATACAATGCGTGCACGCAGCTGCATATATGCAAATATACGCCCTCATATATGCACTTGCACTCGCACTCACATATTCACTGATTCCTAAAACTGGCTTCTGTCAAAGTAGAATTACCTCTTTCTTAGACACCGGCTTGAGTTCTGTGAGGAGTTTAAACCATCTCTGTGTATATATATATATATCGTGTCTTTGTCTATATTCTCCGTCCGTAAAGTTTTCACCTGGTTTCCCGTTTGCTCTGCTTTCGTCTAACTTTTTCTCCTTGTTTCTCCTCTGTCGGTTGAAGCCTTGATACATCCCTGAAGCGCAACCCCTGTTTGTATGCTTTATTGAAACAAAATATTCCTTGAATATTTAACTCTCATTACGCTTACTCTATCTCTTTCTCCACTCTTAGTCTCTCTTTCCGCATATGCCTGCCTCCCTTGTACCTTTCTCTTCTCTGTGTACCAAATAGAAATATATGACAAGTAAAATCACTTTCTATGAACTAACTCGTTTTTATTTATCAGGCGCAGGAGTGGCTGCGTGGTAAGTAGCTTGCTTACCAACCACATGGTTCTGGGTTCAGTCCCACTGCGTGGTATCTTGAGCAAGTTTCTTCTACTATAGCCTCGGGTCAACCAAAGCCTTGTGAGTGGATTTGGTAGACGGAAACTGAAAGAAGCCCGTTGTATATGTATATATATATATATGTGTGTGTGTGTGCGTGTGCGTGTGCGTGTGTGTGTATGTTTGTGTGTCTGTGTTTGTTACCTCAACATCGCTTGGCAACCGATGCTGGTGTGTTTACGTCCTCGTAACTTAGCGTTTCGGCAAAATAGCCCGATAGAATAAGTAGTAGGCTTACAAAGAATAAGTCCTGGGGTCAAATTGCTCGACGATAGGCGATGCTCCAGCATGGCCGCAGTCAAATGACTGAAACAAAAGAATAAAAGAATATAAAAACGCTTGTTTTTTTGTTTTTGTTTTTTTGGGTTTTTTTTTGTTTTTTGCTTGCTGAGTCTGAAAGTAGTGAGTGCTCATGACCGTCGCAAACCCTCCTGGGCAGGCAGAGGAGACTGATATCTGTAATGTTTCTCTTGGACCTTTGTACATCAACACTTGCAGGAAAGACCTGAGCAAGGAGGCTGTTCCTGAGTACCACTGTCGTAGAATATAGGGTCTGGGCATAGAGACTGGTGATGGGTACGAGGCCTAAATCCTTATGGCGGTGACTTAACAGCGATGGATAGAATGATTCGTAGTATTTGTTTCACTCTTTGCAGTATCTAAGTTCAAATAACACCGAAGTGAAATTACTTTCATCGTTTTGAGGTCGATAGAAATATAGCAATCCAGGGTGGCAGATTGACGGAAGTGTTAGTGTCAGGCCTTTGCATTATCTCTTCTGGCTCCGTATTCTGAGAACGGCTCTGGCACCAAGTTGTATTGGATCAAGTCAGCAGTGTTTCCATCGGTGATGTGAAGAGGGGAGACTTGCCTGCATAGCCAGTTACCATCCTTCCACAAAGACCCTCGCCCGTAGTTGCACATGTATCCGTAATTGTTTGAGGTCTCTGTTGGTTAAGATTACGTATGTTTGTAAATATGTTCTATATATAGGAAACGGTTGGTCACAATAAGAGAGAAGAGAATGAGAGATGAATGTGAGAGGACTGTGAAAATTTCATACCCACATTTTTTTCAAATAAAAAGGATTGCCTAAATATCTATTGGTGATGTTTAAACCAGATTTCTTTTAGACTTGTTTCTTTTGTGAAGTTTCGATGTTCAAATTTCTCTTTCCTTCGCTTGAAATATTCTTACAAAACTTATATTTACAGTCATCACTAGCTGTTTATAAAATTTGTTTTCTAAATTTGCAATATAATCCCCCTGGTTGATGTCATATACTTTCAAACTGAAAGATGACACATCTGTATTCGTGGGTTCAATCCTATGCATATCATTTATGGATATTGTTCCGTTGTCTGAAACAGTAATGTTCATCACGAATTACCTTACTAGGTAATAGTTTACCATCTCCCCACTCTTTCCCTATATTATTTATTCTTTAAGTCTATGGCAATATGTCTTTATTATGGCAAAACAATATATCTAAATTTATTTTATACCTCTGTTGCTCTTTATCAAGAACTCGAAAGAAGTTTATAGTTATATGTCTATTCTCACATAATCCCCGCTGTACAGGATATAAACTGAACTGTCTGAGATTACGTGCGGTTTCTCATTGTCTATCTCTGTAACTTAATTATCAATATAATCGTTTACTTCTTCTGATAATTTCCTTTCATCTCATCCTTGCTTTTACCATGACCAAATTTAACTGGACAACATATTTCTCCTCTGCAATCCTATCTTCTTGCAAAATGATTTATCGAAATCAACCGAATTGAGAACATCTGCCTTATTGAGAACATCTGTCTCAATTCTCTTACATTGTATTCAGAGATTTCAACAAGATATTCGACTTCTCATTACTTAACAGATCGAGTTCGAGTGCAAGCTAAATAAATCATCTTTAACAACATACTTTTATATCTCAGGAGCGCATTTAGTCATTGATTACATTATTCGGATTGTTTCTTTAAAATGTGAACAGTGATTAAGGTTAATTAATGATTTAGTTCCGTTGGCACATGGTTGGCAGGCAAAATCTTCATCATTGATAATATTCATCGTATGATCAACCGAAATTTGTACTTAATATGATCTCGTAGTAGTTAATATGCAAATGGCTTATTCGGTTTCACAACTAATGTCAGCTTTAATCTATTCTTTCTTGATAATAAACACCATTATCACTTTTAACTCGTTTAAAATTCTTTAACCCTTAATGACAGAATACTTCAATAACGACTTTAAACGCAAAGATAGAAAACAATACACTCCCTTCGAGATACTGAAGATATTCTAACATGATAAAAAGATAATATTATCATGATCTACAGATAATGCTATTTTAAATTATTTTAAGGCAAATCATTCCGTGTCGATTGGGTTTGGATTTTGCTAATTATAGAGTAGCATTAAAATAAAAGCCAATTGTATACGATGTAATCAGAATCGTTAATTCTTCACATGGAATTTAAAGTTTATTAGCTTTTTTTAAAACTTCATAATAAATCAGTTTCTGCTGCTGGTCTAAGCGAGATCATGATGTAGTTTTTAATTTATTGGTAGTTTTTAATTCATTGATCGAATTTATTTTACACATTATGCTGCTTATATCCTTGCAAAATGTATAAATGTATACATAAATAATATATTATTTATCTACACTTTGTTGCAATAATTCAAGCTAGGTCTCCTATTTAAGTATACATTCCACCCATTAGATTTGTATGTCTTCAAAATTGTCAGTGACGCTGCCTTTCATCCCGACTAAGTAGCAAAATTAAGATTGACCTATTACCATATTTAACACCACCAACTGGTACCTGTGAGAATTTAGCGAAGGGATTAATAGATATAGGAAAGTTAGCCAGAGAATATGAAAGAAATAAGCTAAAATTTTTCATTACATATAAACGAATCGAATCTTTTATAGTCGTCATACCAATAGAAACACAAACTTACTCAAATCCTACAAATAAGCGGAAATGAACACAGGTTTTACATAGAGTTCAAGCTAAAAAGGATATTATTTCTGTATATGCATTATTAAAATTATGTTTTTTGCATTAATTTGCATACATAACGACAAAATCATTCAGAGTGAAATCAGAATTTTTCATTAATTAGTAACAGAACTGACAATAACTAAAATGTAGAATCGAAAAACTCGGGTCTAAATAAAGTTGTGCTAACGTCTCCAACAAGAACAAAACGGCATTAGTAATTGCTATATACGGCCTCAAGAGTCACTTGCACGAGCACAGCAGATGATTTCGTCATCAAAACCCCAGCAAACACCGAATCACTTTCAAAGAGTAATTGTAAATTAAAATAGATTAGAGATCACCAAAATCTCATGGGTAGCATTAAATCTGGTCCAAACATTTAAAAATAGTCAAGAACGGCAGCATAGGCCTCCCTGAGACAATGAGTGCCACCTTGACCCACTTTTAAATAAAAGGAGCCAGCTTGTTGAGACATGCCCAAATTCTCCATCTGAGCATTTTAACGAGGACGATTCTGATTTACTAAATGCGAGACCCGATGATTCATACAGCTTTTACAACATAGTGACGCTGTTCTTTATCTTTCCAATACATTGACGTGTTTAGTTGATCTCACAAAAGCATGGTTCACGTGTTGATAATAACTGTTTATCATACACGTAATGACAGACGCATATACACTCACGAACACACACACATGTACATATACACAACAAAGCTTGGACATATATACATGTACATACACGCAACAAACCTAAAATAAAATTAAAGGAGTCATAGTGTTAAGCTAACTTTCAGAATCTTTATTGTGAAACTGTAAACAGATGTAAATACGTCTTGTTATTCTCTGCAAACACAGAAAAGAAAAGAAATTGTTCTGACATATTTCATGATATGCTGACTACATATCACCAGAGGTGTATTCTACGATAGTTACCCTGTAAGTGCATATGTACTCCGTTATCTTTTTGTTTATGAAGAGAACTTCTAACAATCGCTATCTAAGTGAACACAAGCCACCAGTTAGTTCTCTTGGCTTGACTAATTTGCGTTCGTAGTCAATGAGATTAAATAATTAATAAATATCTATGAACAACGCATCGTATATCAGAGACTCAAGATAAGATTTGTATTAGTTAAACTAAAGCTTTTAAAGCTATCGCTGGAAAACTTTAAATAAATGTAAATACATCTTGTTTTTCTCTTCGCACAAACAAAAACTGAAAGCAATTGTTCCGATATATCTCTCACGCACGCACGCGCACACACACACACACACGCACGCACGCACGCACACGCACACACACACACACACACACACGTACTACGTGTAAAAGAGCAGAAGAAAGAGCGAAATGAAAAGGTACATACATATATGAATACACAAGGGGGCGAAAATGCCACGCAGCATTAGAGAATCGTTAAAGAATGTAGTTCCCAGTTCACTCTTTTCCTTAAAATATATGTTGACCTTTAGTCATAAAGATATCTTAGCCGCATTCCAAAAATGATCACCCACCTGATTACCGTGAAGTCGTTGAACATTTTTCAACCTCTTATCCAAAGACATAAACCTCTTCTACCTCTACTACAGTGGAATCACCTGCTATGCTCTGGTCAAGTACTCTCACATGTATATTTTGCCCTCTCATCATGCATATTGTTAGCGTCCTCGAGGCTACCCTCTACCACCTTTTTCTCATCTTTTATTCCAAGAACGCGACCGCTGTGTATTTTCCTTTGTGTGCACATTTCAGCTATCAACTTGCATCTTATAAAGAGGAACATCAAATGCGTCGATGTAAGCGGTCTTAAATGGCTTGCGAAGAACATCGGCATGGCCGCAGTCAAATGACTGAAATAAGTAAAAGAATAAAAGAATATAAGCATAGAGCTTATATTACAAAAAAATATATTACCTCACCTTTCTGGCTTTCTCAGTTACCTTTAACTGAGTTACTCATTGTTATTAAGTACGCATTATATAAATTACTCCTTATCTTGAGAAATTTCAATTCGACAAGTACATCTGATGTCTAACACTGATAATAATAACATTACTATCAAATATTTGAATTATCAAAGATGTTGTAAGTATTCTGTTATTTGATCTTAATAAGATCCATTCTGCTGATATCAAAACAAGAAAAGACTAATATGCTGTTCGTTGCAAGCTTAAATCATTTCACAGCAAAACAGCATTTGCAACAGGTATCGTTCTTGTCCAAAAATTGTTTGTTACAGAAAGTAATTGTTATTTCAAATTTTCTAATGATAATTAATTTTAAAAGACATGCAAAACGAGTTGCAAGTTGCTACAGAAGAGAGAGCTAAAAAATTGCATTGCAAATTAGCTACCGACATTATCTCTATCATTCACTACTCTATGTAAAACCTCTCCGACAGAAATAGCTGTATAAAGTATGCAGATCAAAAATAATTTACATTTACGGTTTGAGGAGAATTATTCAAGATCCTATAGACTTTTTATATTCAAAGTTATAAGGATAACACTAGAGACAATAGGAAAATAGGGTGCATATAGCTTCTGTCACATTTAAGAATATATACGAGGTACCTACAGGTAGTTCATTCATTAATATCATAAACCAAGATATAACATCCAGAACTCAATTTCAAGAACTTGTACTTCAGAATCAAATATTAAGGTGCCCTTTCTAGATGATGAACGAATTCACCACACATGAACTGTTATAAGAAGTAGTGGTTATTACATCTACTCTACACACAGAAGGTTGTGAGTTCGACCCTCACCAGTCCCTTTGACTTTAATCACTTTAGACTTGACTTTAACCATTTTAGGCGCATGCTTGGCTGTGTGGTAAGAATCTTGCTTCCCAACCAAAGGGTTCAGAGTTCAGTCCCACTACGTGGCATCTTGGCCAAGTGTCATCTACTGTAGCCTCGGGCCGACCAAAGCCTTGTGAGTGGATTTGGTAGACGGAAACTGAAAGAAGCCTGTCGTATATATATATATATATATATATATATATATATATGTGTGTGTGTGTGTGTTTGTGTTTGTGTTTGTCTCCTCGCCATCGGGAGACTCCATCCAGCCCACAACTATCTAGTTTGGACAGTTAGGATTGCAAACAGCTTACATAAATCAGCAACAGCTTAAGTCTTCATCTTGTAGTGGATCGAAAGCAGTGTTGAATTTATAAATATGTATGTATGTATGTATGTATATTGGTTTACACATGCGTGCAAACGCACATGGATGTATACACGCAGATACACATACATGTATATATATATGTGTGTGTGTGTGTGTGTGTGTGTGTGTGTGTACATATATATATAGAGAGAGGAGGGATGGGGGAGAGATGGATGCATTGCTCCTTTTAGAAGAAAATAATCTGTGTTCGGTATCTGATGATGTAATTTAAAATGGATTTAAAGCGAGAATAACTGCTAAATTCGTATATATTATTTTTATCACACTATAGAGAATCACTTCGAGGATTTATTTTTACATTCTTATTTTCAAATACTGTATACTGTGTATTTTATGCTACAATGTTAATGTTTGTTACAGCATATGACAAATTAGAAAAATAAATAGTGTAAATATGTCAATGTAAACTAAGAATAAAAGAAACGCAGTTAAGGCAGTATTGAGCTGAAATAGTAAAATAACTTTTACATCGTCAAACAACTCCCAAGAAACAGTTGAAAAAGCAATAGAAATACCAACTCTTAAGAAATCTAAAACTCTCTTCAGTAATCTAAGACATTAAGAAGAAATCGAAGGCGATTAAAAGATAAAAGAAAACCTGAATACGTTCTGTTTCTCTGGTAGGAAACATAATACTAATACCTCCTTATTCGGAGAGAATTCGCAAATGTAGTGTCAAGGAAAAGTTGAAGAACCAGTAGAGACAATCACTTGATATCTTCAATGAGTTTGTTGTCTTCTTTGAATTTCTTAAATTTTCCCCATTCTGTGTTATAATATCTGAAATATCTTCATTTGTATTAAATCTATGTTACCAACAGCTGGAAGAACCATTGCTGACATCCTGTCTGCACAAATATTAAGCACAACTACGTCGACATTTTCAGGAAATTTAAATTGCGCTAAAATGTTAATGCTAGAAATGAAAACTTCTGGCAAGGTTGGTTTCTTTGGATATATCATCTTTATTGCGTTCATAGTTACAAGTCACTAGTACGCCAGTTACTTTTTACTAAGAATCTATCTAAGACTATTTTTGGTAAACAGAACTCAAAACAATAATGTAGACACAAGCTAATCCCGAGTTATCGCTTATCTCTTACAAATAGTTTTCCAATGACCCAAAATTGAATCTGCATACATGGGTTTGCATTGGGGATATAAACAACTTATTTGCTTTTGACTCTAAACTCTGAAACATGTTGCAATAAGGCTGGTTGGACCAAATAACGTTCAAAAGTACAAAATAATAGAAATCCTATTTCGTTTCAAAGTAAAACCTAATACAAGTAGTCATCTTCAGTTCTTTCAAGCCTACTTGTCACGACTTTTCGCAGCCTTTGAAATTTATGGGGATTCGTTGACAAATGTACGGACTGGAAGCTCCACGGAAATACACAGATTGACGTTGCAAGCAAAATATACCCTTGTTTTCTAAGAACATTTAACTAAAGAGACACGGAGGCCTTAATATTTCAAATCAATATTTTGCACCTTGGGCAAAAGGCTTTTCGGCATTTCATCCGTCTTTACGCTCTGAGTTCAAATTCCGCCAAGGTTGATTTTGCCTTTTATCTCATCAGGGTCGATAAAGTAAAGTACAAGTTGTGCATTGGAGTTGATGTAATCAGTTTACCCCTCCCCGAAATTTCTGGCCAGGTGCCAAAAATTGAAACCAATATTTTGTCATATTCATTTGAAGCCTTACCTTTTCCTATGGTCATCCTAGACCAAAGACTATATTTAGTCTCTGGACTTCAATCATGAGAAATATACAGCTTTGGGGTGTTCAATTGTCTGGAGCCCCTCAATACTACCAATATTTCTTCTCTTCAAACAAGAGTCGAATGCTTCACTTTTGTCATTAGGCTAACTTAGCATCAGCCCTATAACAGAGACATCAGTATATTTCAAGTACAATATATTCGCCTGTCTTCCAAATCCTACCCACTGTACACAGATACTGTACTCCACACTTGGATACCTATATGCCCTGGCTTTTTCCAACCAATTCATCAAATGTTAACAGAAATAAAAGGACCTAATGCAATTTCAAACTAGTCTTAGAAGAGACTAACAACTTTTTGATGCTACTAGCCTCCACCGGCTTGAATCGCCTGCATGAAATAACAAATATATCCTCTTGAAATTTCATCCGACTTTAAAAAAAACGCGCTGAACAATGTAGTCATAGATCACATTACGAAATGGTCATAAGTGGAATACTTTTCATCATGGGTATCGAGGACTGGTCGGAGCTAAATAACAACAGCAAAAACACTGTTACAGATAAAATTCATCCAGCTCATTGAGCCTCCTACCATAAATTTCAGCAACAAAAACATTTAGTTGTTCCATGTTTTCTGCCGCCAACTGTCTCTCTCTCTCTCTCTCTCTCTCTCTCTCTCTCTCTCTCTCTCTCTCTCTCTCTCTCTCTCACCCCCTCTATCTGTCTTTACACACACACACACACACACACACACACACACACACACACACACACTAGTGTTTCTATCATGGCTCAATTTGTTGGATAGAGATGAGCTCAGCGCAATAAGCTAGCTTTTTCAAATTATTACTGCAAGACAATCTTTCTAACACTCTACCGACTCTGCTAATTGGTAGCTTTAGTCTAATCACTTATCGACCGATCAATAACTAATAGGAAGAGATAAGGCTCAATACAACGCTTTATAAATCACATGAGGTCGCGGCAAAGCGTTCGAATAGTTTGGTTTCAATGCGTACGATTGTGAACGCGGCGAGCTGGCAGAGTGGTTAGCGCGCCGGGCGAAATGCTTAGCGGTATTATGTCTGTCTTTACGTTCTGAGTTCTTGTTCTGCCGAAGTCAACTTTGCTTTTCATCCTTTCGGGATCGATAAATTAAGTACCAGTGGAGTACGTGGGCTCGATCTAATCGACTGGCCCTCTTCCCCCAAAATTTTGAGCCTTGTGCCTAGAGTAGAAAAGCATGTATACGATTGCGAAGACAGCGAACTGACGAAATCGTTGGCACGCCGAGTAAAGTGATTAATGGTATTTCGTCCGTCTTTACATTCTGAGTTCATATTTTATCGAGATCGATATTGCCTTTCATCTTTTCGGGATCGATAAAATAAGTACCAGTTGAATACTGGAGTCGATGGAATCAACTTATCCCCTCTCCCGAAATTGTTGACTTGCGTCAAACTTTGAAATCAATATATGCCATTTCGTAAAATACTTCATTTCATTTAGGAATCTCGCTGATAAATTTGGTAACAAATCCTTTCTACTATAGGCACAAGGGCCTGAAATTTTAGGGGAAGGGACTAGTCGATTACATCAACCCCAGTGTTCCACTGATACTTGATTCATCGACTCCGAAAAGATGAAAGGCAAAATCGACCGCGGCGCAATTTGAACTCAGGACGTAGCAGTCCAACGTGCTAACGATTCTGTCAGCTCACCGCTCCAATTTGGTAACAAATATTTCAGTTTTCTGGGTTTTCATTATTTATATCAGACAATGCTCAGCAGCATTCTTCCAGCATTCTTCACTTTCTGAGTTCAAATTCCGCCTAAGTCAACTTTGTCTTTCGTCCTTTTAGAGTTGCTAAAATAAAGTACCACTCAAGTATCGGGATCGTTGTAACCCTCTCTTTAAAACTAGTCTTTGTGCCAAAGCTAGAAAGAATTATTTATATCATTTGAGTATTTGTACGATGTAATTTTGCTCTTAGTTCATCTTTTACATGTGTCTGTATATGTTTCTTTGTTAAAAGTTATAAGAGAAAGCGTGTAATAAAAGAGACTGGGAAGGAATGAAGACGGAAGAGAAGGAAAGACGGAACGGCAAATGGAAAACGTGAGAGAAGAGCGAGAATCTTCCATTATGTTTCTGTAAGAAAATAGATATATCCATTTGTGTGCGTATACTATTACATGCTACATGCTATTAGTGCTTATGATTAAATATCCAAGAGTGTATATGCTTTAGATGTGAATGTACCTCTCGGCTTCAATGCAAAATTTCTCAGAATTGTATAATTGTATGTGTGATTTTGAGTGCATATTTGCACATGTGTGAAGGTAGTTATGTGAATAGCTGAATGCCTATGTGTACATATGTACCTGTCACATAGCAACACAATGTTTTATTTCCTCTGTTTATATCTTTGTAAGCATAATCTTTAGAACTTTATCTGATAGAATGTGCAAACTGAGAACTTTTGATCCAACAGAGATCAACCAATAAGACATGTATTGCCTTAATAATTTTCTTTATCCTGTAATTTCTGTATTGTGACCTGCAGCTGAATAAATCATTTAAAATAATTCGATTAAGGGCGTAAATAGGATTTTGTTTACCTCTTGATGGAAATGATTATATGAGTTGTAAAACACTTTGCTACAAATTGCCGTTCTCGTCCTTCGGCATTTTCTAATATCTTTCGCATCAAGTCGTCTAGATTTCTTTAACATCAAAGCTAATACCGAATTTTTCTCTATACACTTCGATAAAATTTCTTACCAAGTGCATTGACTTTCCTTCTATAAGAATTAACTGATTTGTACATTCTGCACTTCTTTAGTTTGTTTAGACCAACACGGTTAAGACCATTCTGGGGCTGTGTGTTATCTTGCTGTTGAATATTTCTTGAGGTTTGTAAAGTTTAACTAACTTAAAACTTAATTATAAAAATTTGTCGGAATTACTTTTTTTAAAATTTACTTCTCACAAACAAAATGTAATCAGTGTCAAGTTTCTTCTGGCTGATTTTGTGTCTGACGTCGAAGTAAATAAGAGTAATATAACTCCTGACATGGGTGAAAGTCCAGACATTTAGGTAAGAGAGGTGAGTTGGCTATATCGATCCCAGTACATGTCGGCTGCTTTATTTCGTCATCTCCGAAAGAATGGAAATAATGATTATTTCAGCGGGATTTGAAATCATATCATAAAAAAGCAGAATAATTTTATTTTGCGATCCACAACTGAGGACTAAAATCTAGGATCTATTGATTATGAAGCGAGCTTATTAACTACTGCTCTTGACTCACATTGTTTTTATTAAACATACAAACAAACAAATAATAATAATAATGATGATGATGATGATGATGATGATAATTCAGACAAATACATAACAAAAATACCAGGACTTACAAATATATATAACATACAGAAAATTGCACTACTGGGTACTGCACACATTCTACGCAGAACACTTTCAATACAGTAAACATAAGAGCACCACAGCACATACCCAAGGCGCACAGAGCTGCGCTCGGTAGTGAAGTGAAAGTACGTTATAAAAATAAAACTACTGAATAATAATAATAATGCTGATAATAATAATAATAATATGGAAAGGAGAGTTCGGGAAGAACAACTACAACTTAACACTCTCTCTCTCATATTTCCTCTCTCTTTCTCTCCACCTCTCACTCCCTTTCTATATCTCTCTCTTCTATCTCTCTCTTCTATCTCTCTCTCTCTCTCTCGTCTTTCTCTCTCTCTCTCTCGTCTTTCTCTCTCTCTCTCTCTCTCTCTCCCTCTCTCTCCCTCTCTCTGTCTTTTCCACTTTGATGAAGTACAAAAGGGAAGACTGTTGAATACTTAACTATTCATATCAGTTGAAATCATTATGTCCCTAAATTCTCTTATAATTACAGCTGACGACGTATCCTCATCGTAACCCGTTTCCTTAGATTCTGAAAATTACTGTTAGTACTTTAGTTGAATAGAGCCAATTTCTTGGCTCTGGACCAAAACTAAGAGTAATCAAATATAAAGAGATATAGGTGAGCGTGGAACAGAGGAAACGTTTTTTTACTAGACGTATGTAAGATCCGATGACGAATTCCTCTTGTAATCCTTTAACTTCAATTTCCAAATAAATATAAACAAAATGAAAACTTTATACAATGTTCCTCTCTTTCCAACAAAATTGAAGTCGTGTGACAAATAAAAGAAAATTATTATTACCGATTATTTGACAGTGAGCAGGTGCGGTCGCCCTTCGTCCTCAGACGCACTTTTCCTCAAATCGTCTTCTTAACAGAAGTGCAACCCTGGGTCAAGCGAAGACCGAGGGAGGGCGAGTGACACCTTCAGTGCCGACAAGCCCTCTTGGTTCTCTACCAGTCGAGCAATGGGGTCGGTGAAAATTCTACCTTGGTGTTCTATAGGGGGTTAGTGGAGGATAGGTGTGACGACGTCTTTGGGGAGGCTCGGGCTTCAATCAGGAACAACTGGCCGATCTTTTCCAGAGGACTTTCAGAAATCCCTGGCCTGGTAATGCTACCGGAGAACGTTGCTGGTTCGTGATAAACTCCACAGGCACGGAAATGCCGTCAGTCGGAGCTGCCCGAGATGTGCGCGGAGCGATGAACCCGTTCTGCACGTAGTCATCGAGTGTCTCAGAATTTCTCACATGTGGGTTTATGTCGAGCACCTGCTGTCGCGTGTGGCACAGATCAGCTAGCAACTGAGTCTACTGTTAAGATTGTTCCGCCTTCTTCCTTTGGTTGAGAAGGCCGGGCAGTTTTCAACTGCCTGGTGGCCATAGCAACAGAGGTTGTGTGGTAGACAAGACTGAAAGGGTTGAAGACAGGCACTTTCCTCTCAGGCGAATTTCTGATCAACTTTTCCAGATTCCACTACAACATTGCAGAGAAACAAACATTATTGATATATTTTAAGTACTATGGAAAAAGGTATCTTCAACAACAGTATGCCATCATTCTTTTCCGTTGCTTATCACTCTTTTCTGTTACTGGTCGGGTCCTGACCATGGAGTTGCTTCAGTGATGTATCAGCAGCATAACCAAGTCACAATATAGATTAACAAAAGATTAACAAGATCCTCAGTTTGCTAGCTTTAGAAAAATACCAGAAACAACAAAATATATACACAAACTCATTCACTTATGCAGATATAACGCACACACACATGGATTTTTATCTATCCATTACCTTTCTCTCTTTCTCTCTCTGTCTCTCTGTCTTTCTGTCTGTCTCTCTCTCTTGATAGGTAAATAGATAGATAGATAGATAGATAGATAGATTAACAGCCGTGTAGGTAGGTAGGTAGATAGGTCGATAAATTGAGGGAAGGATATATTCACCCGTTGATTTCCATGTACGAGTATCCTGTTGTTCTGTGAACTGGATGCTATACTCGTTAAATTTTTTTTCAAAGTGGCTGAGTATTCCTAGATATCTGTACGATTAACTTAATTCTTAAGTAGAATCATCTAGAAGTTTGAATTATAGGTACAGTCTACTCAGCAGGATTTTGGACAGTTTCTGTCTACCGAAATACACTCATAAGGTTTGAGTCGCCGGTGAAAACATCTCACACATGTCACGCAGCGAGACTGAACCCATGACATCATGGCAAGGAAGCAAACTTCTTATATCTCTCAATCCTACCTGCGTCTCGTTATGTAGATTATAATCAAATTGTGGCTTTGATATTCATTTCTGTTCTTTCTTTTTAAATTTATTCAGGTTAAATAAATGAAAAAAAATATTGGGTTTTGAGTTGAAGGACAAAGTTTATTTGACACTCAACATAATTCCTGTATTTTATGATACGATATTTTCTGTTTTGTTCCCAACTGAAATTTGTTTGATTTCCATGTCAACAAACTCCAAATTTCGTTTGCTGAAAGTATAATAATTTTAGACTTCAAATAATGATTTTTAACATGCAGGAAACAAGATATTTTCAAAAACAAATCAAAACTAATGAGATTTGATATTTTTTCTTCATCGTATTCTTGCAATAATCATGCGGGCATATCCTTTCTGTAAGGTTAAGTTTGATGCCAAAAACGTTTATGCTGAAACTGCTTTTGTTGTAGCTGGCGTTCATAATCTCATTTTGTATTCTTTCCTTGTCAAACATTACGGGCGATAGAAATGTCAAATATTCGGCTACTATATCACATTTGTTGTTGCGTCTTATATTCTTCTTGTTACTGTTTCTCTTCCTAGTGTTTGTATTACTCTTCTGCTATTAATAATATTCTCCATTTGTTGATTGTTCTGCGGCAACAGATTTCACAATTTTTAATGTTATCTGCAATTACAAGATGTAAATTCGAAAGAAGTGGAGCGATGATGATGCTTTCAATGAGATTTTTTTCTTTTTTTACGCAAGGTTAAAAACAAGATCGTAATCAGAACAGGATGGTTGTGTGGTTAAGAAATGCGCGTAGCAATTTCGTGTTTCTAGATTAGCTCTCACTAGGGTAAATAGGCAGCATGATAGACGTCCATCATAGCTTCGAGTCGACCAAAGCCACGTTCACTCCTCAGCTGTTTCATTTCAGTTTAGTCAATTATTTTCTATGATAGTCTCTAGTTAAAGGATACCTTATAGGTGGAAGGTCGTAGAGGGAAACTGAGAAGCCCGTTGGAAGCGGTGTTCTTCCCCTTGGGTTGTATACTTAATCCTTTATCCTGTTTCAGATCCCACCAGCACCTTTTGTGATGTTATCGGAATCCAATCTCTTGTTAGCGTTCATGTTAGATCTCCAGTGGAAGGACAACTCCTTCCTTTTAGAATACTGCATGGTTGCAAAGTGGGTTAAGGATATAATAGTTTTGTAGCCTATCACCAGAACGAGGAACGAAAGCGCGTCAATAAGCCAGTGCAGCGTACCCGCAACCACAAAGCTATGTATAAATGACTTTACAATCCAATCTAATAGTAGCCTCAAATTTCCTCTTTGGTTGGTCATCGATCTACACAGGCTAGAGTGAACTTACTTTTAGTGTACTTGGAGATTTGTAGCAGGATGAACAATGAAGAATTTGATAAGTCACATATTTTATGTGAAATTTTATTATAAATTTTGAAAACGTTTACAGAAACGTTTTTAGTGATACAACAGACTTATGGAAGGGATGTTATTTGAGCAATACGTAACGTTATGAATGATACCAATCTTTCTTCAAAAGGTAAGAATATCAATCAAATCTGTTCTGAATCTGGACGCCTTTTTAAGACAACGGACAATGAGCTGAGATCCATATCATTGTCGCTTTACTGTCCATGAACTTCCAGAAAAAGGTAGGTATATGTAAACTTTTATGTCGCATGATTTTAAAATTAAAACTGAAGTTCTGTGCCGTCGCAAACTTTGTGCTGTGTCTGCTGACAGGCGGACAAAAACAGAATGAAGTCACAGTCAACACGAGTTTTTTGATTGTTCGAATATTGAGACTGCTTTCTGGAAAATGACATAACAAATCTCAAAATGTTAGTTTCTAGTCACAACATCGAAACAAAAATATTGTCATCGAAGGTTCTAGGAGATCATCGACGCCGCGAACAAATATAGCAGGTCATAATCACTTAAATGAGATGATATAAAGGCTTTTCATTGGAAGCGTATGTTTCACTATAAGATTATTTCATGTGATCAGATGACATAAACAGTTCCACCTTAATCTTTTGAGGGGTTTGAGAGAGATATTGCAGAGAAAATGGCCAGAAGCGTGGGCAAACAAAATCAATATGTTGTATCATTTCAACACAGCCGATCACTCGTCGCTACCTAGTTGTGACTTTTAGCAAAATACGTGACGACATTAACTTTCAAGCTGCCCATTTCTCGACACTTCACTCTTGTAAACGTTTTGCTGTCATTTTTCAGAGAATGAAAATTCACCCCGAAAACTTGCTGAATTCAGAGAGAATATGGCAAAAGGTTCTCTACGAGAATTGCGTATTACTTCAAGATACATGTTCCAAAACTAGACAAAATATTTGGGAGCAGTGTATCAACATTAGAGGAATATAGTTTGAAGGAAACAAGTTTAAGTTGTATATACGAGGGGTGTATGGATAGTCTTGAGCCTCAAAACAAAACAAAACATGGTACAAGACTTCTAATGAAGGTACAAGACTTCAAGGCCCAAATGCCTTGGAGGCTCAAAACCTTTCATACACCTCTTGTATAGTAATAAATTTGTTTTAAAAGGTTGGTTTCTTTTTAGATTAATCTCGTAAAGTAGTCGAAACAGGGAATAAAAAAGTTATATTAAAGGTGTCCAAACTCTAGACAAACCAATGCTGAGATAATATACAAAAACAAAGAGCGTGGAGAAGAAGCTAATCCTCTTTTGAGGCACAAAGAATTTGGACTAATAAATCTTCGAAGAAAACTCAAGGAATTTATATTTGAAATGAAGATGGAAAAGAAATTTGAAAGATAAAATTATACAAAAAGAAAAATGTCTTGCAAAGACGGAGAAGAAAAAATAAAAATGCAAAATAATCCTTCTCTCTCTCTCTCTTTCTCTCTCTCTCTCTCTTTCTCTCTCTCTCTCTCTCTCTCTCTCTCTCTCTCTCTCTCTCTCTGTATATATAGCTTATACTGGAGGAGGGATGGGGTGGAAAAGGGTATATCGGGTGGATGTCCACCGTGTTAGTGCGTATGTGTTTGTGAGTGTGTTTGTGTATGTTCTGATCAAACTCTTTACTGGATTC
This sequence comes from Octopus bimaculoides, assembly GCF_046866305.1. Classification (NCBI taxonomy): domain Eukaryota; kingdom Metazoa; phylum Mollusca; class Cephalopoda; order Octopoda; family Octopodidae; genus Octopus; species Octopus bimaculoides. The sequence goes on along the minus strand of NC_142933.1, from coordinate 119,986,930 downwards.
CCAGGTATAAGTTGTGGGAAGGCCGAAGATGAGGGACTGGTCATTATAGTGACGATGGGGCACGCAGATGTGATAGGATGTACTTCCTTTCATGTGGGCAAGGATTAAAAGTTTCGTTTCTGCTGTTCAGGTAGATACTTAGGTGCTAAGAGAGCTTTAATATTGCTCTTTTCTCCGCCAAGCATAATCTGTACTTCATGCTGCTATTGAAGTACGAGTTATATTTCTCTAAAATCCTCCACGACCATACGTATTTGGCAGAGTTGTGGCATTACGTCTCCCCGGGATGTTGAAGGAGGACGAGTGGCTGTTATAGCGGGTTCTGGAGGGGCTTTCAGTTGCTCCTACGTACTTTCGCACATTTGGTGTCGAGAACTGGATTCATCTATGGTGCAAATGCATCACTTGAAATTGGAAACTGTCTTGAGTAATAACTAGCGAAGGAGAAATCTATTAACATGAGAAATCTATTAACGACCAATGCTAGTTAATAAAATTTTATGCCCACCTTTGAATTACTTTCCAGGCAGCCCCCATATATCGGATACATACACACACATTGGATACATACACACACATATACACTCATGCATAAATAAAATAGCTTGATACATAAATAAATACATTGATAGATAGATATATAGTCATAGATAGATAGATAGATGGGATGATGGATATATAGATTTAAACCCCCTGCAGTTGTCCTTGGAGATAAACCCACCAAATAAAGTGGGTTATCTGCAAGTTTTTAATAAGGTTTAAATCAACAAGCTCAAATGTACTGTTTACAATTTTTATGATTATTTGATAATTTTTCATCTATCGATTATGCATTTGCACGTACATAGAGAAATGCACTTAAATACATTTATCGAAGTCTGTATAATTGTTCATTTTTATCAAGCTTTCGTATCTTTATTGATATAAAGATTTAGAATTATTGAAGATTTCAAAGCCTGCATAAGATTAATTCAGATTCATTTTAAATTTTGAATTACGTTTCATAAAATCTTGACAATAATAAAAAATATCTTAATATATTTTATACTACACAGGATTACAACTCTTGCAATTCCATACACTCTTTCCCACTCACTGATTCTGTTGCTCCGTTTCGATGATTTATGGGACATGAAAGTAATCTGGACTATCAATTTTCCAGTTTAACTGCACGTGACTATTTACATACATACATACACACATACATGCACACACACATATACATCCATACATAGACACACCCACACCCACAAATACATACATACATATGAAGATAGGTAAATAGATTGACAGGTATATATATATGTATATGTGTATGAATATATATATATAGACATATATAATACACACACACACACACACACACACACACACACATATATATATATATATATACATACATATATATATATATATATATATATATATAATTTGAGTGGAGGCAATACGAGCGGAAGACTAGAGGAGCATGACCTAATATCCATCAGAATATTCAATATACATGCGAACTTTCTTCGACATTAATAAAGCGACATAAGGCTCAACTTGATACAAGTATTAACTTGTATTAATAACTGTAATTTATAGTTTTCTATATATGTGTAGGTGTTTCAGTCCTTATGTGTATATGTGTGTGCGGTGTAGTCGTATACTAGTGTTGTTGAATGCGTGTGTGATTATAGGGACGTTGTTTGTATATGTGTCTGAGTGTGTGGGCGCCATTGTCTGTATATATCTGTATTCAGTTACTTGTAAGACTTTTAAATATGTGATACTTTGATATGGTGGTAGATGCAATATGGCTGAATGGTAAAGACGTTCGTCTTGTAACATCAAGGTCCCAGGTTTCGCCCCATTGTGTGGCACCTGAGGCAAGTGACATTTTATATATCTATATATATGTTATGTACGTGTCATATTTGTGGGAATGAGAAAATGTCTAGAATAAATGTACGCATTTGCATATTTTTACGTTTAAATATTTTAGATTACATGTTCGAAAGTAGATACATCCCTTTGAATTTTGCATATATTCCTATACAAACACACCCATATTTGTTTATGACAATATAATGAAAAGTGTATATAATTTATAAATCTATATTTACTTTATTTAAATTATCAGTGTGGTTGATATAGCTTACTAGATTCCGATATATAGATTTATGGAAACGCAACCGATATATCTTAACTTTAGATTCTCAAATTTTTGCTCCAAAATGATAAAACACATTCTTTTTCTCTCGCTTCTGAATTCCACCCGCAATATTATAGTATAACCTTAAAGTACTTTTCTTAGAATGTAAATTTCAATTTTTCTGTATAGAATCAGTAAACAGAAGACGGACATTACTGATTGAATAAACCGTTAGGCGAAATTTGAAGACTCCGTCAACATTAAGTTGAAAGAAATTTAAATCTGTTTCTAGAATTGAAACTCCCATCAGTATATATTCTATTGTTGTTCTTAAAACTCCTTTAAAATAAAATCACCCCACCAAGTTAATATATATATATATATATATATATATAATATATATATATATATATATATATAAATATATATATATATATATATATATATAATATATATATATATATATATATATATATATATATATATATATATATATGGAGAGAGAGAGAGAGAGATAAATGCTATGTGTGTATACATATATTTACACACAGAAGCACACATTGATATACCTTTGTGTTTGCGCGCGCGCGCTCTACAACAGGTTGCCTTCCATTAAATAATTGTGCAACTCTTATTAAATACAAATTTTCTTTGAATTTAAAATTTTTCGACTATTTGTTTGATTGTTTATATATGTATACATTTGTTGTTGTTGTTTCACCATTCTTAATACATTTCCTTATTTATATATAAAGCAATATTGAATTGACACAAAGCAAATATGTACAAGAATACGAAAACAAAATCAAGATTGAATCATAATATAAGAAATGAAATAGTTGAAATTGATATAGGTATCGGTTAATCGATCTGCTTTCATTGATTCTCAAGATTATCGATCTATGCACGTAGTCAAACAATATCGTTTTCGTTTCCGATTAATTTAATTGAAAGAAAACATTTTGTCAAATCGTGTTTGGGTACCTCCCCGTTATTTATAAAATGATCTCTTCGGCAGCTTCTGTGTCCATAAAATGCAATGCACAACATAGATGATACTGTGCTATTAACATAAGATAGATGTTTTTTGCCATCGATCCTTGCCAATACACCGATCCCAGCGTTCCTGCCACTTTCAGAATCCGGCCTGGAAGTTGTTTTCCGTAAGAGAGTCGAAGACCTTCTGCGATTCGCTCTGGATTTCGACAACGGTGTATAAACGGCGACTTTTTAGCTGCATTTCCAAACTTGCGGAAAAGATGGAAATCTGCAGGTGCTAAATCTGGCGAATAGGATGGATGCTGAAACGATATCATGGTAATTTTGGCGAGAAACTCACGCGTGAGGAGAGCTCAGTGACAGGGTGAATTAACGTCGTGAAGAATCCAATTATTCGCGCTCCACAGATTCGGTCGCTTTCGCCGAATGTCCTGCATCAAACGTTTCAAAATGTCGCGGAGGAACTCTCGATTGATGGTCTGACCCTGGGAGGCGAATTCTCGATGCGCAATACCACGGATATCGAAATCAGCGAAGAGCATGCTCTTCATTGGTCTGCGGCTCTGTTGTACCTTCTCCAGTCGTGGAGATGAAGGCCTCTTCCATTGTGACGACTGCTGCTTCATCTCAGGGTTGTACCTGTAGACCGAATTCTTGGATCATCAGCGGCACGCTGGCGTCGATCTTGGCAGACTTCGACACGATGTTCCTTCTGCTCAGTGGTCAGTGGACGGGAGATAAACTTGGCAGAAATACGCCACATGTTCAATTCAGACGGTGTGCACGAATCCACACGACAGACCACGATCAGTAATGTCGTTGGTTGTCTTCCGACGATTTTTATGCACAAGCTGATGAATTTTATCCATATTTCATGGGTTGACGCTCGTAGCAGGTCTTGAATCGCTCATCGTCTTCCAGGGACGTTCATCGCGTTCCTAGTCCCGTGCCATTCAAAACATTGCGTACGACCCATTGCCCCGTCGCCGTAAACCTGCCGAAGCATGCTCAATGTCTCTCGACTATTACGGCTTACTTGGATACTTTGTTCTTGCCAAGAAAGTCATTTAGAACTATAAATGAAGTCTATGCTACAGCTTCAATGCAATTCATTGGATTTACAAAATCCCATCTTTCATCAATTTTCTGATTTGAGGCCCAACAAATACTCCAGCTTTTATCTTTCACCACTCAGACCAGAAAATGTACTGCAGATATAGCGAAAGCATGGTCCGTCTTTATCCAGAGCTATAATGATCTGCTTCATAATGATGAGTTTCATAAGGAGCGGAGGTATGATGATTTTTCTCGATTAAACTAAAGGTTCTTCAATCATATTAAAAGACACTGGAACTAATGTTCGCTGCGGCCATTCTTTTAAATCAGTATACAAGGATATGATAGTATAGATGACTGAATTTAGTACTTCATAAAAACTTAGGATATCTTGGATTGCAGCTTTAGTAACATTATAATGCAAAAAGCGAGGGGAATCTACAATGCGGATTCATGTCCAGATTATAGCGAATTCCTTAGATTATTCCTTCTTAAGTATATGAACTTGTATCATAAGAGAAATAGTTTGTGTTTTCGTAGCCTTCATCAGAATATTCTATGAAATGAAATATCTTGAAACAAAAATCGAAACTAGTTTGTGAACTGAACAAGACAGCGCATTAAAGGCATATCAACTGTAAACATTTCTTCACCGGTGAGCAGAAACAATGGAATAAACCGACGTTTCATTTATAACGCCTCAATTATTTGCTGCAGTTGAAATGTGGATACTTGTTATGTAGCTTTGATTTCAGAAAATTATCTACTTAATGCCATTGTTTGTACAACTGTACTGCTTAGTCTCTCCTTTTTGAAGTAGTTCTAAAGTGTTAATTTCCCGATCAGAATAGACACTACGGAAACACAATACGTTGACTCAAATGTTGAAGCAATTCACCAATGAAATCATCGGATTTTGAGTATTCAATTTAATGGACATTTGAGATGAAATAGAAGTTTCAATTATTATACAAATAGAAAGCTAATGTCAGATACAAATCAATTATTTCTCACTATTTGTGTTGTTAGAGCGTCGGAAAATGCTTTGCGGCATTCGTTCTGGCGCTTCCCGTTCCACGTTCAGATCGCACCAAGGTCAGCTTTACCTTTTATCCCCTCCAGAGTCTATCCCTACGAATTGTTTACCTGTAGCTTAAATCAGAACTAACAAATTTT